>NW_024498906.1:12648597-12910118 GCF_017590055.1 Onychostruthus taczanowskii
AACAAGGGTTGTCAATAACTTAAAGATGATTTTTGCACCAAAGCTTTTGAAACAACTCCATGCCAAGCAACATCAACACTTCTTACAATTGGCTACTTTTCTCATGTCCTCATAGTCAGATTCTTCAACTGTGCTTTTGTACACTTAAGTGCACATGATGGAAAGGATTCTTATCTTGTGGTTTTCTAAGTCCTCACCTGGTGAGAACAAAATCAGAAATCCATTACATTATCTTACATAGTTTATAAGTGCTAGAAATTACTCCAGTGACCTCCTAATCTAGGTTTGATTATTTGGGTTTTTCTATTTCTTCCCGTGACTCACGAGTGCTTGCTGGGATGTGGGAATGAGTGCATTATTCTCCAAAATTTATTTATCTGAAAGAACTTGCTGAGATGAATCACTTGGCTTGACTCCGTCCTGTGCTTCTTTGTGTGACTTCAGCAGCTCCAAGGGACAGACATCCTGGTCAGGGTGACCATTGGTGTTAGAAAGTCAATTTTAGGGGAATTAAGTGCTGTTTTGCATAGTCCTGCCACAGTTCTGTGTTGCACCAAATTCTAATTCACAGCATGTAAATCACTTTCCCTCCTGAGCTGAGTGTGCACTGATGGCTGCTCCACCAGAGAAGAAATGGCCAATTGTTTACTATCAAACTTAATGGTTTGCCTGAATAAAACATGTGTTAGGAATTCTCTGTCCCAACGTTAGCAAGAACCTGTCACCAAAGGCATTGTTTTCTCCCAGGGCTGCCTGTCACAAAAAGCAGAATACGGCGGCGTGCTCAGTCTCCGTGACTCAGCTGTCAAAGTTTTATCTCCTGAGCACAAAAGAAATATTATTTGTGTAATGAAGCTAATAAGCACGTATCAGAAAGGTTGTATTTCTCCCAGAGATGAAGCAAAACAGTAGTTACAACCCTCACCACGGCAGTTCTGTAAAATTCCAGGCACAGAGGAAATGTTTCTTCTGTGGGAACACATTGTAAAGCAGAGGAAATGCCAACTGTGCTGGTTGTTTCCAGGCCCTGAAGCCAGCTCCAGCTGAACAGGAGCTGTGTAAAAAACAGTTTACAGACCAAGGAAATGGACCTGGAGGAATTTCCAAGCCAGAATAAGAAATGTTCATGCTGCAGCAATGGATAAAATGCTGCAGCTATTAATCTTCATCAGTGGAGTGTGTGACTCTCCCTGGCCCTGCTGCAGATGGAACATCCCTATCCTAACAAAAGCACAGTGAAAGCAGGAATGTGCCATGACTGATGGGAATACATGGCCACATCCACAATCTGCACTCCCAGTGTCATTCCTGATCAGTAACTGAAAAACTCCACTACTGAAGTCATAATGATATTTTATCCCAGACAATTAAAATTTGTGTTGACCCTAATTTTATGTTGTTTTCCATCCCACTCATTTGGGTTTTTTTCCTATTTAAGAATTGCTGCATCAGTGGATGACCCTGTCTTTAGGAGCAAATAATTTTGCATTTTGAATTCTTTCTGGTTTAATTGTGTTCCTCATCAGAAGCAGCACATATAGACACATGAGTTTGCAGCTTCCCACAGTGTTTGTTCTGTGAAGTAGTGCAAGTCTTGGGACAAGGTAGATAAGAGATAAGGGACCAAGTGCTATCAGATTGTGCAGATAATTCCAGTGGAGTGACCTGGGTGTCCCTGCCCATGGCAGGGGGATTGAAAATAAATTATCTTTAAAGTCTCTTCCAGCCCAAATCATTCTATGATTCCACAATTCTATTCAAGCACAAGAAAAATTACTGCTACATAGAAATTAAAATCAGGGTGTGATTTAAATTTCACATCCTAGGCCACAAAAAGTCTTAAGATTCAATGTTTTTGTGAGAAAACAGGTCCAGTTCCTCATGGTTTGGAACTTATATTTTGATATATTGATATTTTTAATGGGCAAGTGTTCCCCAGAAGCTTCATTACCTGTCTTGTAAGAGTGCAGCAAGTCTGGGGATACAAATAATCACATTTGAGAAACTTTAAGTTTCCTTGTATCAGTACATTTTTCTTTTCTAGTTCCTTGAAGAAGACCTGGGATTAAAAATACGTGTGGCAGTCACAATCTCCTTCTGCTCCCAGGGTTGTTCAGGCTCTGTGCTCACTTCTTTTGAAATAAACCAGCTGTGGTTTTGTTGTAAAGCAGAATCCCATTAAGGAAAATTAATTGGTTCACCTTTTAATCAGGATTCATGGAAGATTATTGTTTATCAGTTCACTACCAGGAACAGCTTTGACTTCTCAATAAATCTACAAATTGGATATGAGGTGGGGAGATGTTTTTTACTTTTCCTACTCATGAATCAGAACAGCTTCTGCCTACTCCTGGTGGGAAAATAATGTAATGATGTGGCCTCATTTTAGCCTTATCAATTTTGATTGTTCTGCTCATTTTAAGTGACAGACAGATGACCTGTTAACACCTTCTACTAGCTCCATTCTAGTGATCAAAATTGCAGCAACCTTGCTCAGCACTTTCCATTAGGGAAGTGATTACAGAGGTTAATTCACTTACAGCCTGCAGCACCATTCCTGCCTCTTTAAAAGTAAAAAATTAATGCAGTCATAACCTCAGAAGAATCAAATATGATCGTGAGTCTCCACTCCCACTCATTTCATAAGCTTGTCTCTTCAAAATATTCTTTTACTCTCCATCAAAATGCTATTTATTGTCTCCCTCTCTGTAGACACAGTTATTAGACATTTCATATATAATGCCTCATACATTTTCCCACTCACAGAGGTTTAAGCTGGGGGAGGGCTGAATAACAAGTAGAAATAGATGAAACTAATGGCATTAACGCTATACTGGCATAATAAAAGCTGTTTTAAATGTCTTGAGATGTAAAACCATAAAATATCTTAATGTGAACTGAATAGAAACAATCTTTATCTTTTAAAGCTGTTTTTATAAACTAAGAGACCTGTTATTTAGCAATTAGGCCCTACAGTAGTTTGCCACATCTCGTGATTTCTTGTGTTTAAAAACTCTCAAATATTCTTTTTTTTCCCCTTCAAGACAATCAAGTGAACTCCCAGGCTTCAGTTTTCTAGATGTGCCCAAATAAAGAATATTTGGTACTTTGCTTAGCCTGAATTTTGGGTTGTTCTCTACCTCTGAAAAGTGGGACATTCTGCCTTGAATATTTAAATATTGATGTCAGAATTGAGCAGGTTGGAGTATTTCAGGTTTTGGAAGTGGATTTTTGTCAAATGTGTGAAAAACTGAGACATTTTCAGGCATGCAGTGCTTTCAGCAATCACACGTGTTCGTCAGCCTACATATCTCCGGTCCGGAAAGGGAGCTGGGGATAGAAAGGAGGTAAAAGGGAGGACACCACGAGCAAGATGCACTCCTCCTTCCAAAATATCCCAGAAAAAGGGAATTCTCACATCTACCCCACAGTACATACAGTGGAGAAAGTCGACCCTGGTTATTCTGCATGCCACAGGACACACTTCCTCTTTTCTTCCCCAAAATACTTGAAGAAACCTGGGTTTGCTCTGCTGTACAATGAGACTTGAACGCGACCACATTTCTCAAAGGAAAATTAAACATTTCCATGTCCAGCTATGGGTAGCAGGATATTGCTACACTCTCAGTGTTTCCTGGAGCATGAAAACAAAGTCAGACTAGCAAAAGGGATTAGTTTTGGAAGTTGGTTGTCTTTTGTAAAGCGAGAGAGATTATTTCAGGGAACAATTCTGAGTCAAACCCTGACTTAATTACTCTGGATCACCTGAGAGAATCTTGTCTTCAGGAATTCCAGGCTAGCTTGAGAAGTCCAAGCAGCAATGCTGGGTGCCTGTAATTAGGTACAATGAACACTCCCCACCACACCTGTTGTTATTTCCCAGAGCAGTAAAGGTGGGCATTTTCAGCTTCCCAGCAACATCAGCTGCTGCAGAGAAATCGGCAAAATGCGTGCCAGCAGTTTTGCCACAGAACTTCATGTAGTGAAGACCTCTCTTTGTAAAAGGATAGGATCATATGGCCCAGCACGCCAGATCGAAGCTATATAAACTTATATAAGCCTCTGCTGCTGCTGAACACTACAGGCTCAGTCTAACTAAGGAACAGCACTTTGTTCTGAAAGAATTTGCCTGGATAACTAACTGGCACTAATTTTCTCAGAAACTACGAGAATTGAGGTTAGTGAGGACTCCCATTTGTCAGGAATTTAACACATCTTTTAGTGAAACAATTACCCTCTTTGCTCAGAACCCCACAAGCAAACCCATCTGAACTCCTGGAGGTGCAGTTTGTTCTGAATTTGGCAGCAGCAGTTCTTCAATTGTTATAAATTGGTAAGGAGGGAATGATTAATCTGTGAATTAAATTTGGACATCAATCCCTATCTTCTAGGCAGGAACTGTTTGTTGGTTTGGGTTGTTTTGGTTTGTTTTCTTTTTTTATTAAATTGAATTGAAAATTATTATGAATCACAGAATCCCAGGATGGTTTGGGACCCTGCCAGTAAATATATAAATACACTGCAATGTATTTGATATTCCTGACTGAAATGGGCATCCATTTTCTGACTCAGCTTTGTCTTTTCATGCTGATTTTGCCTTTTTTTATTTTTTTTTTCCATTTTTTGGTCTCAAATAAAAAGCTAAGCCAAAAAGTTAAGCCAAACCAGGATGTGAATTTACAGACTGCATGCCAAATAAACAAGTAGTACTGGGGTGTGCCCTTGATCATGTAGCTGGAGGTGACCTCAGCTCTTGCAAACCTGTATGAACATCTGGAGAAACATCTGGAGAAGCAGGAATAGAGAAAAGCATCTATCTCTCCCCAGGAGCAGCTGAGGGAGCTGGGAAGGGGCTGAGCCTGGAGAAAAGGAGGCTTGGGAGGACCTTGTGGCTCTGCACAACTCCCTGACAGGAGGGGCAGTGAGGGGGTTGTCGGGCTCTGCTGTCGTATCCCAAGGGAAAGGAGGAGAGGAAATTGCCTCAAATGGCACCAGGGCAGGCTCAGGTTGGAGATTGGCACAGAAAATTTCCCTGGAAGAGTGGTCAGGCCTTGGGCTGAGCAGCCCAGGGAGGTTTGGAGTCACTGTCTGTGGGAGTGCTCAGGAGGAGTCTGGATGTGGCCCTGGGGATGTCATTTTGGGGTGATGCTGGTGGTGCTGGGGCGGCACTGGATGATCCTGAAGGGATCTTCCAATCCTGATGATACTGTGTTTCCATCACTGATACTTTACTGACATTTCCATCACTGATACTTTACTGACATTTGCCCAGTCTCTGGTTCATTTCTCAGCTTGTTTTCCATGAATGTGTTTCAGGAGCCCCCAGAGCCTGGGACCCTGACAGAGAAGATGGTGCCTGAGCAGCCTGACATGGGGACACTGCTGCCTGTCCCTTTTCCTGTTGCACTGGCCTTAATTTTCTGGATGTACCTAAATCTGCTTTGTGAAGATACCCCCCTACAGCAGCATTTCATACTTGTGTCACCACATGCAGAGGGTGCAGCTGTTTTCTGGGCAGATTCAGCCTGCAGAGAGAGCAGTGGCTCTGTGGAACTGGGCAGCCTGTGCTCTGTGCAGTGTTTCTGGTACAGGACACTGGTTTTCCCTGCCAGCAATATCATCCCAATGTCCTGACACTGCTGAGCACACACAGAGTCAGCTGAATTTCCTTCCAAGGGCAGAGCCCATCTGCATGAGTGTTTTTGCTGTTTTGAAGAACACAGAGGTTATTTTTTCTGTTAAATATTCTTATGAATTGAACCCATCCCAGATGTGTCCACTGGAGCACTGAGGCAGTCCTGATGCTCTGTTTTCAGTAAGATCATGCCTTTACTTCCTCTGTATCCACAGCGTCCTTCCCATGGTTTCTGATGAGAATTTGATTGACAATTCAAAATTTCATCTACATTGCACACTTTGGCTGCAAACCTTAGCCCAGCAAACCTCCTAGCCTGGTCTTACACCCAAACCATGGGGGGAGGTACATGCCCAAGGACCAGCCAAGCCAAGCCTTGCCCAGCTGCAGCTGCTGAGCTGTTCCCTGCAGGAGAAGGAAGATTCCAGCACAGATTTAGTCACCAACCTGTATATGATTTGTAATCTTGTCCCAAACCCTTTTTACTGCTGGCAATTCTGGAAATTGCAGCTGTAAGACAATTGCCAAAGCTCAGCCTTCACTTGAAACTGTCATCTGTTAATTTATTACTTTTGTTGGGATGCAGCTTTGTAAGAACCACTGTTGGAGGTAGTTCAGCAGCTTCTGGTGCACTTGACTTTGCATAAGTGGAACTGTTCCTCCCAATTCTCTGCTGCTGCAGCTGATCTTCATGTCCCCAGTGCCCAAATGTCTTTTGTCATTCTGTCCTTTTGTCCCTCTGTCTGGTGCCCAGGCTGCACATTGAGGAGGAGAGAGGTTCACCCAGAAGATGATGAGGTAATATTGTTCCCCTGCAGAGATGTTCAGCTCTGAACAAATAAGACAAAACAACAAAGGTCTAAAGATGGTCAGAAAACAGAGTCCAGAATAAAGGGCAGGGATAACATCTGACAGCTTTTTGGCCAGGGGTGTAATGCCAGGTGCTGATCTATGATCTTTTGGGAATAATCTTCATCTCTGATCATGTGGAGCTGCCAGTTCTTAGGGGAGGGGCTGCTGCTTCTTGCAGGTCCCAATCGAGGAGGGGACCCTGCTGGGCCAACCACCTCGAGCAGAAGGGAAACCCATGACCTGTGTGCTGGACTGTTGGAATGTTGGGGGACACAAGACAGATGATGGACTTTGGACCTGGCTAACATCAGAGATTTGATAACAGGATGCCTTGGCAAAAGCAAAGGGAAATTTGAAAATTAGACCTAGATTGCAAGAAGATTAAATCCAACGGGTTTACCAGAAAAAGAAAATCCCATTAAACGCTGCAAGCAAGAGATGTTGTTACATGCAGCAGTTTGTGTATGTGATTGTAACCTAATCACTGTAGTACACATTACTAGTCTCCCTGAAATAGTATATAAGTGCTTGTATCCCACAATAAAATCGGATTCTGATCACTGAGTCAGTCTTCCCCATCTCTCTCCATCTCAAACACAGGATCTGCATTAAAAAAAACTCCTTGGAAGCACCAGAACCCTGGCTTCAGGGATGTGCCACATTCTCCTGTGTGTGTGGATGTATCCCCTCTGCTGTCCCCTCTGAGGTTCCCCTCCACTTTTCAGCCTCTGTGACTTTGCAAGTGCAGCCCAATCCATGGCACAGCACAGAGGGCTGAGTGCTGGGGCTGCTGCCACTGCTTCTTCCTCTCTTTCAAGCCCAGCTGGATCCCTTTGCTCTCCCTTCCTCCCTGCACATCGCATCCTAACATTTGCCCTGAAATTACAGAGCTGCTCAAAAGACACAATGATGAGAGCAGCACAGAAGTCCACGCTGCTTTGTTAATTTGTTTTCCCTGAGTGCCGGAGGACTGTAAAGCAGCACCAGGCACAGGCTGCAGACTGATTTCCTTTGGAGCATTGTGCTGTGTATCAGAGAAATCCTACTTTGAACCTGGATAGTAGGGCTGTGAATGTGGCTGCTTCCTACTAATTCCCCACCTCCCTGCAGCACTGTGCCTTGTCACAGTGGGATGTGGCATTAATCACTGCTGAACTTCACCTGGAGCCTCATTTAATAGGCTGAATTGAATAAGTCAGAAAGCAAAGCCCAGGTAGCTTTCCAATTACAAAATGCCTCAGTGATGTGCATCCCAGCTTAGCCAGTGGCTCTTTTCTTTCTTTTTTCCCTTTTCTTTTTTTTTTCTTTTTTTTTTAGCAGGCATTTGGGTTCTTCACAGCACTTAATTGCCTTCATCAAGAGAGATTTTAGTTGTCAGTAATCATTGCTTGTCCACATGAATGAGCAAGGAGAACCACACTATGTTGCTGAGGAGCCCATGGGCTTGGCAGAAAAGCTCTAGGAATCACTTACTGAGAGAAGAAAAGCTCATGTTGCTTCACTATTTGGTTTGCTTCCATTCCCTTATTTGTCTGAAATGTTTACTGAGCACAGCCATGCTTGTCTTGGAGGCTGGAACCAGTTAATTTTCCTCTTTTAACTCTCCTTCTTGCAATTCTCTGCTCTGGCCCCAGGAATTGCAACACCAAGAAAGCAAAGTGGTGTTCACAGGTTTCATCAAGTTCAGATTTTGTGTGGTTTTTGGAGGGGTTTTTCTTGGGTGATTCTGCCCTGCTCAGGTGAGAGCCCACCTGAGAGCTGCCCGGAATGAGATGATCTTCAAAGTTCCTTCCAACCCAAACAGTCCATGATTCTATGACACTGTCACATTACAGGTGATACCAATTTCATTGATGACAACAGACCAGAGCTTTTGTTTGCAGTGTTATTTGAAGGAAATCACAGCTTTTGTGTAGCAAATTCACTTCTCTACTCTGTGTAGAAATTCCTTCCATAGCAAAGAGTTATTGATGTGAAACCAGACCTGAAACTTCCCTGATGCAGAAATGCTTTGGTGAAGCAGCTGAGCCCCTACAGAGCATGGGGATCCATGGGGGATGTAGAGATCCACTCACAGCCCATGGGGATCCATGGGGGATGCAGAGATCCACTCACAGCCCATGGGGATCCATGGGGGATGCAGAGATCCACTCACAGCCCATGGGGATTCATGGGCACTGGGGCTGAGCAATCTCTGCTCCCGAGGCACTCCCTGGGACTGAAGTGGAAAATCCATCAATGGCTCGGAGAGAGGAGGAAGGAAATCTGGCGACTCTGCTCTAGCGCATCATAAATTTGATTGGAAAACAGAAATTATTTGCTATTTTCTTATTTACTAGATTTTATCTTCATTTATGGAATTCTAAATCATTCTTCTTATTCTCACTATTCTGCTTCTTTTTTCCGTCTATGTATTTTCACATCCTACTTATTATTATTCCTCTTCTTCTATGGATTCTAAAATTTTTATTCTTAGTACTATTCTTCTATAGCTTTTAAATTCTTATTCCTCTTTTTCTATCAATATTACAATTCTTATTCCTATTCCTCTTCTTCTTCTATGTAGTCCTAAATTCTTATTCCTATCACTACTCTTATTCTTCTACGTATCTTTAAATTATTATTCTTCTTCTTGTCTTCATTGTCTTTGTCATCGTCTTCACCTTCTTCATCTCTGTCTTCTGTATTGTCTTTGTCAACTTCTTTGTATTCATTGTCTTCATCTTAGTCATTGCCTTTGTCGTCTTCATCTTCATCTTTGTCATCATTGTGGCCTTCGTCATCTCTGTGCCATCTCTGTCTTCTCCACTCTCCTGTTCCTCTTCCTGTTGGTTCCCCGCTGCCATCGTTCAGAGTCCCGTGGGTGCCGCAGCCCCACAGGGAGGGCGGCTCTGGAGCAATGGCTGCTGTTGGTGCCATGTCTGTGCCTTTCCTCAGGCTGTGTCACCATGCAGGGACAGCGGAACAGCCCCCGCAGCGCCCGCAGCGCCCGCCTGAAGCGGGAGGGACGTTTCCTAAGGGGAGCCGGCTGCCCATGGAAGGCCTGGATGGGAGAAGCCGTGTGTCCCACAGGGCCTTGGCCTGCCACGGTGGCAGGTGAGGCACAGAGCAGCCCTGGACTGCACAGTTCCGGTTCCTGCTCCTCAACCCAGGCTTCACGAGGAACAGGCACCGGGATCCCGTCTGCTGCAAAACCACTCCATTTCTGCTCCTTGTCTTCTTCTGGGGGCAGCTCCAGGATGCTCACCTGGTCCCACGTGTCTTCCTCTGTGGCCAAGGGCTTCATCCACATACTAGAGTTGGACCTGACTTTCCAGGGGTCCTGCGCCAGCTCTGGGTCGCTGTTGTCTTCCCAGCTGGAGTGTACAGAGTGTCTGTGGTTGTTCCCTCGGGGCACGTCTTGGCCAAGGGATGGTTCCTCTTGGGAAAGGCCTTGGCCAATGTGTTCTTCCCAGTTGGAAACTTCTTCCCAGCTGTTGACGTTTCCATGGGACAGCTCCTGCTCTGCACACTCTCTTCTCTGGGACCCTCCTTGGGAGTTGTTTCTTTCTCCCAGAGACAGCTCTCCTTCTTGCTGGGAAAGCTCTTCCTCCATGTGGGATTTCCCAGGCACGGGGCTCTGCTCCCTTTGGGCTGCAGCTGCTCCTGCTGCTCCTGCAGCCTCTTCCAGAGCACCCTGTTCCTCCAGTTGCTGCAGCTGGACCTGGCTCAGGAGCTGCCCAGAGCTGCTGTGCTTCCTGCAGAGCAGGGCAGGGCTGCTGTCCTGGGTGTTGTAGGGGACCCTGGGTGAGCTTTGAGTCTGTAGGGATGACAGCTCCTCACTGGGGACAAAAGACTCAGCTGCCTTTTCTTGCTGCTGGGCAGCCAGAGGCTCGGGGAGCTCCTCTTGCCCAGCAGCTCCATCCAGGGCAGCAGCTGCTGGCTCGGCCTGCAAAGGATTGCTGGGGGCAGGAGAGGTTCTGGGCAGGACAGGTGCTGCCTCTGCTGCCATCGCTGTGCCCACGGGGCTGGGGGAGCCAGGTCCCTCCGGGGAATAAGGCTGGGTCTTCTCTTCCTCCATCACTGGGCTCAAGCGTTTGTTCCCAGTGCTGAAGGTGATGTTCTCCACCCATGGGGTCAGCTCTCGGACTCCGTACTCTGCCTCGAGGAACAGCTCTGTTTCCGAGTCATATTCCCCCTGGGACATGTCTGGGTCACTGGAGGAGTCCCAGGGAATATCCCAGTCTGAGGTCTCCTCATCACTGCCTCGCTCTGCCCTCACTGACCACGCCGCTGGCCCCTCCCGCGGCTGTTCACTGAGGGCTCCCAGCAGGGTGGGCGAGGGGCTAAGGGGGCTCTGTGGGGCCAGCCCCGGGCTCTGCTCCCTTTCCCATGTGGCTGCTTGTCCCATTTCCACAAGCACGCATTGCTCCAGGTCCAGCGGTCCCTGCAGCTGCCGCCCGGATCCCTGGACGTCCAGCAGGGCCCGGTGCACGATCTCACAGCTGAGCTGCCGGGCCAAGTCCAGCAGAGCCTGGTTGCAGCATGGGGGGCTCTGTGTCCCTGCTGATGGCAGCTCCTGGGTGGACATGGGAGCCTCCACTGCCTTTTCTTCCTCCTGGGCAGTGACAGGCTCGGGGGGCTCCTGCTGCCCAGCAGCTCCGGTCGGGGCAGCAGAGGTTCTGGGCAGGGCAGGCACTGCCTCTGCTGCCAGCGCTGTGCCCATGGGGCTGGGGGAGCCAGGCCTCGCCGGGGGACAAGGCTGAGGCTCCTCCTCACTCAGTGGGCTCGAGGCTTTGTCTCCAGTGCTGGAGGCGACATCCTCCACCCGCTGGGACGGCTCTGGGACATCTTCCCCCTGGGAATCTTCGGGCACTCTCCAGAGGGACTGTTCCTGGGATCTCTCATCTTCGTCCCATCCAGACTCCTGCTGCCCTCCCACAGCTTCTTCTCCCTGGGACGTCTGCTCCATCACAGCATCTCACTGGGAATGCTCATGAGCCATGTCACCAAAGGTCCCCTTGTCCTCCTTGGCGTGTGACAGTGGCAGGCCTGACCTGCCCCCTGCTCCTGCCCCCTGCCCGCTGAGGGCCTGGGCATGCAGCCAGCTGGGCACAGGGCCGAGGCACCGGGACTCGGCGGTGGCTTTGGGGACTTTGTCCTCGTCCGTCACTCTGGACCTGTGGCGCAAATGGATCCCAGGAGTTGCTTCCAGATCCTTCCAGAGTGGCTCTCTATGCACCCTGAGCCCTGTGTTGTCCCTACAAACCCTCAGCTAGGATGGGGGTCTCTGATGTCACAAAGGTTTCTGGCCACCACCACGTCCTGTTTCATAAAGGACCCTGACACAGAGTGCCCTTGTCACCCTGGCACCCCAACACCAGCGGGGAGAGCCAAGAATGGGCCCGGAGCAGGCCTGGCCCTGGCGACTGTTTTGGTTTTGCAGGGCCTGGTTTTTGATAATTGGGGCCCCACAGCAGTGGCAGCTGTGAGAAGCTGCTGGAAGCTCCTACCATGGCTGGCAGAGCCAGATGCTGAAGGTGACTCTGGAGATGCAGAAGCTGCTGGCCCAGAAGGCTGGGCCAATGAGAGTGGTGGGGAACCCCTCTGTTATAAGGTATTGAAGAAGAAAATCAAAACAAAGTGGGACACACAGGTTTTTTTCCTAGCCAGAGAAGAGGAGGAGGTGAGAACATGTGAGGGAAACAACGTGGAGACACCAGGGTCAGTGGAGAAGGAGGGGCAGGAGGAGCTCCAGGTGCTGGAGCTGAGATTCCTCTGCAGACTGTGGTGATCACCACAGTGAAACACCTGAATCCCTGCAGCCTGTGGGGATCCACAGGGGATGCAGAAAGCCATGAACAGCCTGTGGGGATCCATGGGAGAATGCAGAGATCCACCTGCAGCCCACAGGGGATGTAGAGATCCATCCACAGCCCATGGGGATCGACAGAGGATGCAGAGATCCTCCCACAGCCCATGGGAATCCACAGAGGATGCAAAGATCCACCCACAGCCTTGGGGATCCATGGGGGATGCAGAAATCCACCCACAGCCCCTGGGGGAGGTGCTCATGCTGGAGTGGGTGGATGCCTGGGGGATACTGTGATCCAGTGGGGGACAGAGTGGAGAGAGAGGGCCTTTGCTTCCAGGGTGGAGCAGCCTGTCCTTGGAGGACTGCACTCTATAGAAAGGGAGACCCACAGCACAGCAGTTTTGGGAGGACTGTCTGCCCATGGGGAATTCACATTCCAGCAGTTTTGTCAGGACTGCTGCTCATGGAGCCAAGCTGGAGAAGTTCACAGAGAACTGTGCCCTGTGGGAGGGACCCCATGGTGCAGCAGGGGAAGGACTCCTCTCCCTGGGCAGGAAATCTCAGTGATGAACTGACCAAAACCCCCATGCCCTGTGTCGCTGCACTGTCAGTGGAGACAGGAGAGAGGTGTTGGGGGAAGAAATATGTTTTTTAAGGGCTTATTTTATTTCTAATTATCCTTCTCTACCTCTGTTAGTAATAAATTCACTTTGTACATCTAAGCTGAGCTTGTTTTGCCCTTGGAGTGTTTTCTCCCAGTCCTCATGTCAACTCATGAAGCCTTTGTTAATTTTTTCTCTCCTCTGCCCAGCTGTGGCAGGGGAGAGTGAGCAAATGGCTTTTGTGGGTGCCTGGCACTAGGCCAGTGTCAAATAATGACAATAACATAATTCTGTTCCATTAATTAGTATTCTGTCCTCTGTTGGTTACAGATTTCTCACTTCTCATGCTAATTAGTCCATAGGTTTAGTATGTTTTTCAGACTTTCCAAAGCATACACTGAGTCGTCCTTAGTCTCTTGTTTATCTTCTAGTTTCTGCAAAATGTCCTTATGGTGCATAAATTCTGCATTCCAGGTATCCAACCTCAATAATACACCTTTTTCTCCCAGGATTTGTTCATTGAAGGACATCAGAGTTAATTTATCAAAACTTCCAAGTTCCAGCAATTTTCCCAAAGTGTGTTGCTACAAAAGGAGCTCATGACATCTTGGCTAAATGCTGGTTAAAAGTTATGTAAGGCTAAAACACTGCTTATAATTAATACACTGGTTATGATTAATAAAAAAATTAGCTGGAATTTAATTAAAATTATTTTTTTAAAATAATTGAACAGTTACTTCCAACCCTGGAATTGAGCAAGTTTGGGTTTAATTCTGGAGATTTCTGACTCAAGGCATTTACAATCACACCTTTTTTAAGGGCTCATCTGCCAGGCCTGCTGAACCCCAAACTTTCAGGCTTTGCAGTGAAAGGCCATGAGGATGACTGAAATCCATGGATTTGGGTACTCACTTAGGATTTGTGTGTATTTTCTAAGGAGACCTCACCTGGCACCACATCAAACACAGATTGTCCCTGAGGAAGTTGTTTGTGTGATATATCATGGTTTTCAACTGATCTTGTTTGTGGTTTTGGCTCTTACTAAATGTCTCCTTGGTAAAAAAAAGAATAGCATCAATATCCTTTCCTGTTTGCCTTGAAATAAAGATTGAGTAGCGCACCACAAAATAATACAGGAGTGCAGCAAAGCAGAACATTCCTCCAAAATAAAGAGTACTGTAAAGAAAGGCAGAAAGGAGTTTGAAACCCGTAAAAATAAGGACTGCACTGCAAAACAAACATTCTGGTATTTAGGACAGAACAGACTTCAAAAACTCAGCAAAAGCAGCCAGAATAATCTTCAGGAAGGTGTTATTAACATTTAAAACTTAGGGTTGATAATTCAACTGTGTAAGTGCTGCACATCAAGGTACATAATTAGATGTCTTAATTGAAGGTTTGACTGATTGCCACAGGCAGCAACACAGCTGAAATGGTGCCACTGTAAGACTGGGGTGTCTCTGCTCTCTAGACTCTGTTTTTCTGTCTTTGCTTCCTACCTGTTGTGAAATTGTAGGTTTGGATTTGGTTTAATTGCTGGGTTTAGACCTTCCCGTTCCTCTCCATGAATAGCAGCATTTTGCATTATTTTCTGGAGTACTTGGACATAAGGAAGACAAAAGGAGCTCCAAAAGCAATTTCAGGGTAGACCAGGAGCTGCTCAGATGACACAAGAGGTTGTGCAAAAATTGGAGAAAAGACAGACTCGGTACTGAAGATGGCAGGAAGAAAAGATAATTGGAATGCTGTAGAAATGAAACTGTTGTATAGACTTTACACTTCTGAATTTCCACATTGTCCTTGGATATGTGGTTTAGTCAGCTAAATTTAGACACACCCTAATGATAGTTCTTTATTAATAATTAATGGGTTTTGCTACATATGGATAAATATATTGTAGAAATGCAGTGAGAATGGTGCAGCTCTGGAGAAGTGAATGCCGTTGTGCAGCTGCAGCTGCCTGCAGCAGTCAGACGCATAGATCTCCTTCCCTACAGATTTAAGCATCCGTTAAATACACTGATGTATCCCTAATTTTCTACAAAAGCAGAACACAGGTCAGAGAAAATCAGATCACTTTAGTTATCAGCTTGATAATACTTGTATTGTTTGATTGGTGTAAGCAGAGTTAGTAGATATACAAAATCATTTGTCAGTGTTTATGGAATGCTGAATTCTGCAGCACTTGGATCTTCCCTCATGGGACACTGTCTCCTCTGTGACTGCCAGTCCTCTTAGGGTGGAATTTATAGTTGTTCAGACACACAGCATCAAGTTCATAGATTTCTTAAGCCTGGCCTAATCCTTGTTTCGAGGCTGTTAAAGACTCCACTTCACCTTTTCTTTATGAGTTTTCCTCTGATGTTCCGCTTATCCATCAGCCCCCTGGGATAAACCAGTCTGCAAGTTCAGGACAGCTCTGGGATTTGTCTTTCAAGTGCCACCTTTGGCCAAACCATCCTCAACAGCAACTTTTTGAAACTCTGAGCATTTTCCAGTCCTGGCAATGCAGGTGCTTCAGAGAAAACATCAGTTTTCCTCTTGCTCTCGGTATGAAACAGCACTTGGAGCTTGGTTCTGCTCAGCTCTGCTGCAGGAGAGAGTGATGTTTCCTCCCTCCTGGGTGTTTCTGGACCAGAATTAAATCAAGCAGGCAAAAAGTACAATTTTTTGCCTCATATTCTTCATTCCATGCATATCTTTATCCAAAAACTTGTCTATCTATCTGATACATAAAATCAAGCTATGTCCAGCTTTCCTTGGCTAAGACAAGGCAACAAAACTTCCAGTGGACTAAAGAGAGCTCCCATAAAATCTGCCCTATTCACTGAATTTCACATCCCCTCTCCCCCAGGGATGAGGGGATGTGAAATGCTTCTGCCTGCTATAACAAATTTATTTTGCGGGGAAATAAATCAGATTTCTTTCTGCCAGTGACACCAGTGCACATCGCTGAGGCTGATCCCACTCCACCCACTGCAGGATTTTGGGAGGCTGTTCCTTCAGGTTCTCAGCCTTGAATGGAAAAAATCAGCCCTCTGTGCACAGCTTTCCTTGTGAGCCATGGCAGAGAACACCCTCTCCCTCCTCCTGGCATTGTGGCTGCCTGCAGGGACTTTTGTTTTTTCAATAAAAGCTGTGTCTCTGCAGGCTTTCTTCTTGCTGTGCTGATTTTCCACAATTTCATGTTTCTCTGGGTGATCCAGGCTGATTTTAAGCAAATTACTCAGTCCTACCACTGCCTTTCAGCTTAGGAAGTGAAAGAAATAAATTGGTATTTGAGCTGTCTGCTCAAGACAAAATAAAGATTTCCTGGGTTTGTAGCATGCAGGTTTAAGGCCTGTCCATCCTAGAACGTCTTGTGCAAATCTGTGGGAAATAGTAAAGACAAAAAGATTTCTAGAAAGCTGTAAAAGCAGGCTTTAGAAACAGAAAGAACAGAAAATACAGAATTAGCTGTAGCTGCAAGGTCTGAAAGTAGAAAAAGTTACAATAGTAGAGTAAGTAAGGACATGAAACAATAGCTTGAATTTTAGGCTTAGCTAAGATAGATTTTAAGACTGCAGAAAAATATGCTTAACAAGACAGTAGAAGGTTTAAAGCTTAATAATAAGGTATTGTGTATTGTTAATAGAGAATATACAAGCAAGCATTGTGTGAAGTAGGTGTAGGTGTGCTTTTAGTGATTGGCTGTGCAAATCTACACCTTTTCCTGTGTCCTGAGCCTGTGCCATGTTTTTTCTGCAGTTTCCAGATGATTGTGTGGATTTAGGGGAGTCAAAACCCTCTGCACACACCTTCCACAGAAGTTATGAGCCAGAATTATGATTTTTTTTCTTGCTCTTTTAGTGTTAGAACCCTGGTTAATGAGAATTTGAGACTTTCTGTGCTGCCAGGCACTGACCCCCAGGAGAACACTGCATTGACCTGAGGCCCTGGAGAAGCTTCCAAAATGGAATGACAGAACTGGGATTGTGGGTGTGCAGTTTGAATAGAAGTGTGTGATATCACAGGGTGGGAAACTCAGAGTTTAAGGGTTTAGAATACAGTAATAGATATAAAGCAGGATGGAGGGTTTAGGGTGGAGGCTGCTCCTCCTTCTTCACCCTGGGTTTGGGTGGTTTTGTGTAATTGGATAAAAAAGTCCCCACTGTGGGCGCGGATGGTTGAGTATTGGGTTAAAAGTAAAAATAATTTAGGTGTCATTTCTTAATTGGACAGTTTATCCTTAAAAGGCCTTGGAGAGAGAAAGAGACAGGGCTCCATTTTTAGTTTGTTAAAGTGCTGCAGAACTCAGAGTTTGTGAGCCTGTAACAGAAATAAGAATTAATAAACATCTGAGTCCAAAGACGAAATACCATCTCACACATTTAATCCCAACCCTGGAGAAAAAAAGGAAGATAAAACTTGACACTATACACCACTTGGATAACACAAAACAGCCATGTGTCCAAAAATTTCCTTCACCAAAGGGACTTGGAGGATGGTGGGTAACTGCCACTGGTGGAAAAATACCCCAGTCCTTCAGGAATAGAACCATCATGAAGCATGTATTTAAATACATCCTTAATAGAAATCTGTGTTGTCAGTACAAAGTCTTGTGGACTTGGCTGATTTAACCATGTGAGTGGTTTACAACCATCAACAAATTGCCTCTCTTGAATGCCTTTTCTATTCAGGATAAAGAGTTGGTTCCCACAACCACTGGGAATGGTTTTATTTACACCTGGGAATCCCACAAGAGGAAAGGAGATTTTCTGTGAGCCTTCTTAAGATCATAATTGTTGATGGGATTTGTCTTGCCTGACTGCCAGGCTGATGTCTCATGTAAGGCAATTATCAGAGTTTCTTCCAAGAGAGAGAAACTGTCACTTCCAGGGGGATTTCCTCCCATCTTTAAATGAAAAAAAGCATGAAATGAATCACACTATAAATGTGTTTTTACCTTTCTAATCATCAGAGAAGGAATTCAGATGATTTTGCACATAGCTGGCTAGGATTTTATAGGATATATGGACAGGACAGCTCATTTTTGAGACATGTTTGTACTCTGCTGTGATTTTTACAGGTGTATTTCCAAGCCTTGGAACTGGAGGTGACACTGGAGCTTTTTTTGGGGCTGATTTTTCACTGACCCAAGAGCTCTGGTCCCCTTTGTCCCCCCTCAGGGATCATCCCAGAGCTGGGTCCAAGCTGTGAGCACTGGGGCGTTATCCTGGGAGCTCTGCCAGACACAGATTGGAAGGGCTCTGTTTTCATTCCAAGTAGATTTGGGCTTGTTCTCTGTGTGGGTCGGGGGTAGAAGACACACTGAATTTTTGGACAATGTTTATTGTAACACCTCCTTGCTCAGCTGCTGCTTGAAATCCTGTTTTAAAATGTTGACAGACATTTGTGGCCATATCTTTAGTTTAACAGAAATAGTGAATTTTCCAGGTTAACAGCAGACACTGGACCCAGTTTTTTTCTAGAAAACAAATGATATTGGAGAAACCTCTTTTATTTCTCACAACAATAATTACAGAAGTTTCAATCTGGGGCTTTTGAAAGGGCAGATAATTCCTAGCTTGATTTTGGAATTTTCTTTTTCTCACACATTGTTTGGATTTGTTGGCTTAGTTTTAGATTGGTGTGGGGGTTTTTTGTTGGTTTTTTTTTGTTTGTTTGTTTGTTTTGTTTTGTTTTGTTTTGTTTTATTTTGTTTTTTTCATCTAGACAATGAGAGGAATAAAACCCAAACTCTCCTCTGGGAAAACTGGAAAAATTTGAAATGGGGCCAGTGAAAGATAAGAGCCACAGAAGACTGCAATACAATTAAATTGTGTCAATTTGCAGATGATTATGCATATTTCTTTAAATAGTTCTGCAAAGTTCTCCCTCCACACCAAATCAGTCTCTTCTTTTTCTTGGAGCTTGTAAGAAAAAAAAAAAAAACCAGTAAGAAAACAACTGTTACCCTAAACTTTCTTAAGCTGTTCAAATCCACATCTGTTGTCTGGGGAATCACCTCATTTCCTCCTAAAATCCTTTGCATTACATCCAAGCCTTCTGGTCCAGAGTGAGTGTTTAGTTCAGAAATTATTTCAGTGCTGTCTGGCTGAGATCCTGGTAATTTATACGATGTTAACAGAAAGTCACACTTGAGTGAGATGGGGGGTCAGTAATAATTTAACCTCTCCTCCTTTTCCCTCTCTAATCTCACAGGAGTGAGCATGGCAGGGACAGGAGGGACAGAACCACTGCCAGAGGCTGCAGGTTTGGTCCAACACAGCCAAGAAGCTGGCTGGCCTTTGGGCAATCCACATCTTTCTCCTCCCAACCTTCCAATCCCACTTTCCCATTCAGTTCCTGAAATTTGCTGCACTGGGAAAGGCTTTTAAACACCAGGGAGAGCCCGAAATCCCACATTGTCAGAACCCAGGAATGTCCCTGGATGCCCTGGATGGCTCAGGACCCTGGCAGGAAGCCAAAGACACTTGGGAATTCAATCTTAACCCATGGAGCAAATTACTAACATTATATGAAGAACTACAAGTCACAAAAGTTTAAGTAACATAACAGTAGTTGTCACAGGGTGAAAGGTGGAATTTTGAAGAATTTGACTATAGGGGTCTAGGGAGGCAAGATGGAGGAATCTGGGCGTTGTCCTGTCCTTCTTCCT
Source organism: Onychostruthus taczanowskii (assembly GCF_017590055.1). Lineage (NCBI taxonomy): Eukaryota > Metazoa > Chordata > Aves > Passeriformes > Passeridae > Onychostruthus > Onychostruthus taczanowskii. The sequence goes on from NW_024498906.1 coordinate 12,668,142, forward strand.
TCTTCTTCCTGGCCTCCATCTTCTTGGTGATGGTGGCACTCTGGGACTGGTTTAGACTAGGAAGTCACTGTCTAACAGAGGTGATAGGTATTGGAACATACCTGTAAATATCAAATACGTAGTTTGTAGAATAAAAGACAGCACCAGCCCCGGGCAGGGAGTGTGCCTCAGACTGACCTGCAGAACAGACCTTGGCAGGCCAGACAGAAAATGTTTTAGATAAGAAACAATAAACAACCTTGAGAACGACAGCCAAAGACTTCTGATTTCTTCTTGGACAGCTGGGTTGGGGAAAAAACACTTTTAACACACCTCAGGGTCATCTCGACCAGAGAAAACCCTGAGACCACGTGTTTCACAGACAGCTTCCTTCATCCAAGCACATCCTTCTGACTGTACTTTTGCCAAACCCAGACATGACAGCAGCCTTTTTTTTTTTTTCATGTTTCATGGTTTTGATTTGAACATCTGAGCTGAGAGTGAGGTGCTCATAAGAAATCTGTTTAATCACCCTTGATTGTCTGATCAATGACCCTCCTATAGCAGGGCATGGAGAGGAATTTTCCTCTGGGATTTGTCCAGCTCACGTAGAAGTTGGGTCAAAACATTTCAGGAGATTGGGAAAAGATTGCTGAACATGAGGGGAAAATTAGCTTTGATTGCCTTTCTTCTTTTTGCTTTATTGCACATTGCTTGCTGGATGAGGCTCTTTGGCCTTGGAATGAACCCTGGATTCGTTTTAGTGGAACGTGGGACCAGCTTGGAAATCAGCAATGTGAGCAGAATTTCACTGCAGCCTCTCTCCCATGGCTGGACCTGGGGAGCTGCTGCCATCCCCAGCAATCTGTTCTGTTCCAGAGCACAGAGAAACTCCCAGCTGTAGGCACTGCCTCCCCTGTGGGAGCTCCAGGATTTCTCAGAGGCAACATAGATGTAAAAATGAGCTCTGAAAAGCCCGGAAATCCAAATATTCATCAGTTGGCAGAGCAGCCAGAGAGAAAGGCTTATCTGAAAGAGAACCTTGAGAGCAAAATTCAGAATTATGAAATGGTTTGGGTTGGAAGGGACCTCAAAGGTCATTTTGTTCCATCCCACCATGCCATGGCAGGGACACCTTCCACTGTGCCAGGCTGCTCCAAGCCCCAGTGTCCAGCCTGGCCTTGGGCACTGCCAGGGATCCAGGGGCAGCCCCAGCTGCTCTGGGCACCCTGTCCCAGGGCCTGCCCACCCTGCCAGGGAAGGATTTCTTCCTAATATCCAATCTAACCCTACACTCTGCCAGTTTGAAGCCATTCCCACTTGTCTACATGTAGAAGAAGAGAGGGAGATCCATCACAGCCAACACTGGAGAACTTTTCTGGAGGTTTTGCTGCCTCCCAGCTCTGCAGAATTAACAGGTGGTTTTGGCTTTATTTGTCAAGATCTTGGAAGGAAGAGGCCACAAGGGTGGCCCCTGTGCTGGACACAGCCAGTCCCTGGTGTCTCCAAACCAGAGCCACCACTGGCCAAAGCTCAGCCCATCAGCCAAGCTGGAGCAGCCTCTGTGAGAACATATTTAGGTAAGGGTTAAAACCCAGGTGTGAGAGAGGAGTTAAAAGGTGTGAGGAGCAATTCAGGGCAGAGCAGGAAGAGGGCCAGGGGCAGAGCAGCTGGGTGGGTGGCTGGCAGCCAGGTGAGGCTACCACCACAGCAGGTGATTGTCCTGGTGGGACTTGTACTTCCAAGGTTCTTGTGTAACTGCTGGCTTTGAACTCGTCCTCTCTCCCATTTGTTCTGATTTCCTCTTTCATCTCCAGAAATTGTACAAGGTCTGTGAGACTCCTCTTGCCAAACCCATCTCTGCCAAAAATGAGGAAACTTAATCACCTACAGCCCCCCTTCTCAGAGTCTGTATCCTGTTACATCCCTCTGAAGTGGTGCATGCAAGGACGTTGCTTTTCTGCATTAATCTGGGGATCAAGTCTGACTTTTAACAGAGCAAATCCTTTGTGCTCATAACAAAATCATGTGTGGGAGACAAAAGGATTCCCGTCTGTAAACTGCTCTTGAGTTGTTTGGGGGTTTTTCCCCCTTCATACTTAACTGCTATCAGTCCTTTTTTTTTTTTTTGGAAATAAAATAATATAGAAATAATCCCACCATCTCAGGAGTCAACCTAAAAGATAAAATTCATAATTAATTTTGTAATTCTTGGTTACTATTTGCTGAGGGGAGATTTTAAGGTGGGAGCCTGAGCTGGGAAAAATCTTTGCAGGGCAGTGATGGTGAATCCCATGTTGTTCCCACCTGGATGGACAGCTGTGTTCAGCATTGCTCCCAGTTCAGCTCATGGTCACCTTCCAGAGCATCTCTGATTTTAGACCAGATTTGAAAGTGGAGGGATGTTGAGTTTTATCTTCTTTTTGCTAGGGTCTGGATTAAATGTGTGAGACCGTATTTAGTGTTCAGACTCAGATGTTTATTAATTCTTATCTACGTTACCGTCTCACAAACTGTGAGTTTTACAGTATTTCTTTCTAGCAAACTAAAAATGGAGATGTAGCTCTCTCTTTTTAAGGCTTTTTAAGGATAATCTAATTAAGAAAGGATAACTAAATTATATTTACTTTTACCTCAATAACCAACCACCCGGGCCCGCTAATGGGGACTTTTTTATCCAATGACACAAAACCACCCAAACCCAGGGAGAAGAAGGTGAAGTGCCAGCCTCCACCCTAAACCCTCCATCCTGCTTTATATCTATTACTGCATTCTAAACCCTTAAACTCTGAGTTTCCCACCCTGTGATATCACACACTTCTATTCAAACTGCACACCCACAATCCCAGTTCTGTCATTCCATTTTGGAAGCTTCTCCAGGGCCTCAGGTCAAATACAATGTTCTCCTGGGGTCAGTGCCTGGCAGCACAGAAAGTCTGGAATTCTCAGCATCCAGGGTTCCAACATTGGGAAACATCAGCCTTGTCTGCAGGATCCATTGACCTGTCCCAAGTAATATTAGACCTGTGGTAGAGGAGTTTCTAAAAGAAGTGATGACAAAAACAGACAGAAGAGAGAGATTTTGGGAGCAGAGGCACAGCTGAGGGAGAGAACGATGTGAGTGGTAGAGAATTGCAATGATCTGCCTGACCCAACTTTCTTCACACATTCCTTGGTGAGAGCTGGTGCTGCTTCCTTCCTGTGCATCCTGCTCTCTCCTCCATTCCTTCTCCCTTATTCCCTTATCAAACTCCAGGAAAAGGCCATGTCATCTCAGTTCTTCTACAATTCCTGACTGTGGTGATTGCAGGTGATTCTCAAGGGCAGGGCAAGGCCAGAGTGCTCTGGGAGGAGATCCTGGTCTCTGTTACACATCTGATTAACAATTCAGCATCTTGGCTGCAGAGCAGCAATGCAAGAGTGCAAGGGAAGCAGTTGATCATAAAGTCACACTCCTGTCTTGTGTCAGAATTTAGCAAAGGTATGCTTTGTGCAGATTGAAACAGGTCACTGCATTCAAAATGCTGGTGATCATCTCTTAATTGGCATTGTTTCTTCTCTGCCACATGGCCCAGACCACCAGGGCCCCAGTGATACTTTGGGGTCCTCAGCCCATCTGCTGGGCTGTTGTCAGGGCAGGTTTTGGGGGGTTGCAGTCACCTTGAGTGCCAAACCACCCTTCTCACCTTCCTTGCTCCTAGGAGCAGTCCACAGATTTTTGAGTAGTGAAATACATAATCTGTGGCAAAATTCCTCATGGGTGACAGGTTTATATCTCTACAAAACTTGATCTCTGTGACAGGAATCAGAAATAGAGCGGGGAAGGAATGAGCACAAAGGATGAAGCAATAAAATGATGCTGTGAGTGATGGGGCACTTCCTGTGAGAATGAAAGTGTTCATGCAGTGATAACAACCAATAACAACCACCCTGAATCATCTTTGGGCTCTGAAGGTGGCTGGAGCTCAGTGGGATTCCTGTGGAAGAACAATACAACCCCAGGACAACGGAGTTGGTGAGTGTCTTGGTTTGAACAGACAGGTGTCTGCTAAGGAAGGCAGGAGCCTCCCTTGCAATGGAAAATGTAAATCTTCTCCCTCCAAATTATTATAATTTTGAAATTAAGGGGTTCTCAGGCAAAGACATGGGAATAGGAATAACAGTTCTCTACTAGGAAAATTTAAAATGGGATGCTGGAATTTGATCAGCCATGCAGGGACATGCAGGATCTCTGCTGTCCATGGCCATGCTGGCCATGGACAGCAGAGATCTCCTGGAGGGAGGATTGGCTGTGGGAGAGATAAAGAAAAAACTGCCCAAAGAACAGCAGAGAACTGCCCCCGCTCTGAGAGGTGGAAATTGAACACCCACCCAGGCATAGTTTGTAACCTGAGACAATGGGAAAGGCCACAGGGTGTGTGTGTCCTAGTCCAGGCCCTGCTGTTTCCCCGCTCTGTGTTCCTGGGGAAGTTATTTCCTTTTTGTACTTTCTCCATGTAGAAAACACTGAGGATTTAATTTTCCCACTCTTTAAAGCTGAGTGAGATTTGGTGAATATCAAAGGCCAGATATGAGTGTTACAACTCTTCAGAACCCCAGTGTTGTCTTTAGTTCAATGTGGGATTTGTGGGTGGGCAGGAATTTGAGTGAGAAAATATTAATCTCTCTTTGATTTTTCTTCTTTTTTTTCCTCCTTCTTTTCAATATGCTTATTCAGCTCCAAATCTGAAGCCACATCTTGATATGAAACAGTTTTCTAGGTCATTATCCTCAGAAATGGCATCAGAAATGGGAGCTGTGGACTGCTGGCACATAGCAGAAATCAAGGATGATCCTAGGAATCAACAGGAAGAGGATCATGGACTTTGCTGAATCCAAAAGTGCCCTCATAGTGCTTTATAACTTTGGCAATGTGTTGTGCTCCAAGGGAACAAAATGAAAATGTTACCAAGGCTTTCCCTCACAAAGGTTTATTGGTTCACTGGGAGGTAATCAAAAGGAGAAGGAAGAAAAAGGGAAACACAAAACTTCCTACACTAAAAAAAACCACCAAGACAGGAGAGTTGTAGAATCATAGAATGGATCAAGTTGGAAAGAATCTTAAAAATCATCCAGTGCCCCCCCTGCCATGGCAGGGACACCTTCCACTGTCCCAGGCTGCTCCCAGCCCCAGTGTCCAACCTGGCCTTGGGCACTGCCAGGGATCCAGGGGCAGCCCCAGCTGCTCTGGCAATTCCATCCCAGCCCCTGCCCACCCTGCCAGGGAACAATTCCTCATTCCCAAGATCCCATCCAGCCCTGCCCTCTGGCACTGGGAGCCATTCCCTGTGTGCTGTCCCTGCATCCCCTGGAAATTGTCTCTCTCTAGGTCTCCTGGGGCTCCTTCAGGCCCTGCAAGGCCACCCTGAGCTCAGCCCAAAGCTTCTCCTGTGCAGCTGAACAATCCCAGCTGTGCCAGCCTTTCCTGCCAGCAGAGCTGCTCCATCCCTCTGCTCATCCTGGAGCCTCCTCTGGGCTCTCTGCAGCAGCTCCAGCTCCTCCCTGTGCTGGGATTATTAAGTGCTGACTTCTTATATTCAATGAGAATTTCTGTTCCCTGACTCCAGTCATTGCAAAAGCCCCTCCTCAGGTTTCCAGCCTCTTTGGGCTGCACAGGCCCCACAAATCTGCCCTCAGCAGGGTCATGCAGACCCTGCCTGTGTTCCAAGGACAGTGTCAGGGTTGTGCCATGGGTTAGAAGCTCCAGGTTCCCCCTGTTCTGTTTTGCCATCCCTGATTTATCTGTTTCTTGCTCCACCTGCAGTGCTTTCCTGCTGGCCCTGACATCAGCAGGTGCTGGCAAGGGTCTAGAAGAACCCAAAGGGGTTCAAAGCCTCTGAGCACTCAGATCTTGTGAGCATCACAATACTGGTTTCACAGTTCTTTATCTTTGGGTCAAAGTGATGAATTACTTTTGGGAATAACATGAGATTTTTAAAGCCTTTTCCTCTGTGCACCAGTTTCAGACAGATGGTGACATTTCCCTTCATTATACTCCTAATTTTCCTAAGGAATTGACTAACCAAGTAAAAACGTCAAACCAATTTCAGTGGGCTTGGGGCACAGTTTTTTTTCCCTCTCAACAAAGCACCTGAAATCTCTTAAGTTTTTGTTTATTTAGCAGAAATTTGCATACAAAGGCAGGAGTGCTTGTGGTTTCAACTGTATCAAATCAGTATTACCATCACAACAGATTAGAGAACCACAGGATCATTTGGGGTGGAAAAGACCTTTGAGACCATCCGACCCTTAAATTAACACTGCCAAGCCCAGCACTGAACCCTAAAGTCCCCTAAAGTCCCCTGAAGTCACATCTGCACCTCTTTTAAACATCTCCAGAGCTGGTGACTCCTCCACCACCAGGGCAGCCTGTTCCTTTCTGTGAATGACTCTTTCCTAATATCCATATTCCTAATAATCCCCAGCACTGACCCTTCCATAACCATCCTTCCTGGGAGGATCAAGGGTTCTGATGTTAAATTAAAATGGATCCAAACACAAATCCCACCCCATCCTGTGGCTCTGGGTGCAGGCCCTAAATTCCTCACCCTGATTCCCTCCCTAGACACTTCCCAAGTGTGGGAAATGCAAGCCCAGAGAGTTCCCAAGGCCTAGAGCACACAAGCTGAGAGATGGAGATGGATACAGCATTTGACCTAAGGGCTTGGAGAAGGCTCAAAACTTTAGAACAGAATAGTGAAACAGACACAAAATAAGAATAAAAGATGTGTAATTTAAGCAGAAATATGCTTCAAGCAAGTAGAAATATGCCTCATATAAGTAAATAAATATGTTAGGCCAGATAGTAGAAGATTTTAGAGTTTAACAGTAGAACTTATTAGAGAGTTGATAAAAAGTAGAAGGTACAGCAATAAGTTTCTGTAGAGTTACATGATTGGGTAGAAAAATACACATTGCAGGAAATTGTGTAAAATGTAGCAATTAGCAATTGGTTTTGAGGACACTAACAACTTTGTGGAAGTAGCTGATTGGATAAGAAATGTATAAAAGCCATTGTAACTAGAATTTTAACAGCTTCTGATGCAAGGCTTCTAATGTATGGCTTCTAATGTGATGGTTTTGGAGGTAACAACCTTACAGTCTCACTCTTCCTGAGACTGCTTTTGCAATAAACCATCTTTTAAATGCCTCTTCAGTCAACCCTGTCCTTCTGTGTCCTGGACACCCAAGTGTGAAGAATTTGTGAACTTCCTTTGAAGCAGATGCAGCAGAAGAAACACCAGGCACCATCCCAACAGCTGGTATAAGGGAGGCAGATTTGTGCCTGGGGAATTCATCTGCTTCTGCAGTGCTTCTCTGGAGGATGTGCAGCTGCTGTAATTGGGAAAATGTGTCAGAAATTAGATTAGTTTAGTTTCCAGTGGAAGACACCACTAAGGTGGATATGGTGATAACAAGCTAGTATGTCATCCCCATGGAGATTCACATTGTTTTTACAGGATTTGAGTAATTTGGACTCAGACAGATCAATTTCCCCCAATAAAATGAATGCCAGGGATAACACAGATGCCATAATGCTGTTAATCAAACAAGAGCTTAAGCTGTAACTTTCCTCATGAGTGAGAAGGGCAATATAGACACAAAAATCAGTGTGGTGATGGCTATAAATTATTGACCAGTATGCATCAAATGCATACTGACATTTGATGTCGTGGTATTTCCATTGATTTAAGGACTTGGATGATCCTTGTGGGCTCCTCCCAACTCCGAATATTCTGTGATTGTGTCCTGTGCAAAAACCCTGCTGCCTCCATCTTCCTCGTTGAAAACAGTAATGAGAGTGACAACAAAAATCCTGTGGGAAGGGACAAATGCTCTCCAAACCTCAGCTGTGAGGTGACAGCCTGATGAAACACCACAGGTGAGTTGCTGAAACGTGCAGCTGGCAGCCTGAGGGCTTTTTTGTAAGTTTGCCACATGCCTCTGGCAGATGCTGTCCCCTCAGGCATCTCTTTGTGCACCTCTGTGCTGTGGGTTCTGTGAGCATCTGGGATGTCCAGCACACCCCAGCCCCTCAATTTGACTGCGACCTGATGGGGACCTCTCCCACAAGTGAGAATGTCCCCCTGAAACTTCCCCACACACGAGGCACCCGCATTTTCACAAAGCTCACCCTGCAACAAGTCCTTTTCTGATGGAATCTCCAGGACACAACACAGATGGAAAAGTTTGCTGTTCCTTCCCACAGGCTAACAGCCCTGGGAGGGAGGAAGACTATTCTGCCACCTCGGTGCTGAAGTCTTTCAGCATTTCTGCTGCCTCCAGCAGGGATCCAATGGATTAGGATCCAGAGAGAAAAATGGATTAGGACACAAAGAGAAAAATGCATCCATTGTGTTTGTAACCTTAAGGGGCTCTCTGACGATGAAATCCTGGCAAATCCACGCTCTGTGCCAGTGTATCATTGACATAGTTCCTCAAAGAACATTTATTGAATAAAATTTCCTTATTCTCTGGAGAAGTGTGGCTGAAAAGTGACTGGAAAAGGCCCTGGCAGTGCTGGTGACAGGGGCTGGACATGAGCCCAGGAGTGCCCAGGTGGGCAAGAGGCCACTGGCAGCTGGGCTGGATGAGGAATTGTGCGTCCAGCAGGAGCAGGGCAGGGATTATTCCTCTGTGCTGGCTCTGAGAGGCCCCTCAAATCCTGTGAGAGAACAAACTCCATCCCTGGGACAGCTTTTAGAGCAGTAACAGCCTTTGCTGAGGGGTGTTGGAGAGGAAGATGCTGATTTGTGGCACTTGGCTGTGGTATCCTGGAGCAGAAATCGATGTGCAATAATGAAACATTTGCCCGTGTTTAATTGCCAAGCGCTGCTCCGTGCGGCTCCGGGTGGGTTCGGTAACACGGCGGGAGCTGGGGGATGTTTGCGGGACGGAGATGCCATCTAGTGGGAACAGCAGCTGGGGAGAGAGCAGGAGAGGAGGGTCCTGGCACCCCTCCCCTTCCCCCTGCACAGCTGAACCCCAGTGCCACACACAACCCTGGCATGGGGACGTGAGGCGGCGCTGGGTTCACAGGTGACAAAGCCTTCAATAACGTGGGGACGACAAATAAATAATAGACAAATAAAGAGGTTTGTGTTTTCCTTGATTCTTGAACTGAAAGTTGTGCTGGAAACCAGTCTCAGGAAGAGTGCTTGAAACAAGGGGCTGAAAGGGGAATCCCGAGTGGAAAGTCTTGCACAAATTCAGCAACAGACAGGGAGACACGACATGAAGGAATCGTGGAATATCCTGATTTGGAAGGGACCCACAGGGATCATCGAGTTCAGCTCCTGGCCCTGCCCAGACCCCCCAAAATCCCACCCTGGGCATCCCTGGCATCACTGGCCAAAGGCTCCTGGAGCTCTGGCAGCCTTGGGGCTGTGTCCATTCCCTGGGGAGCCTGGGCAGTGCCAGAACCCTCTGGGGGAAGAACCTTGCCCTAAAATCCAACCTAAAACCCTACCCATGCCCAGCTCCAGCCAGGATCCTGTCCTGTCCCAGAGCAGAGCTCGGGGCTGTCCCTTGGGATGAGCTGCAGCCCTGGGGAGCTCTGCCCTCAGTGTCCTCTGCTCCAGCTGGGCAATCCAAGTGCCCTCAGCTGCTCCTCCTGTGGCCTCCCCTCCAGACCCTTCAGCATTTGTTCTCTCCCTCCCTCCCCCTCTTGCTTTGTCCCTCTGGGCTGGTGACAAGTGAAACAGGTTCCTCAGGTGTGTTCCCCTCAGCCATCCCATTTTCTCAGGCGAGGTGATGGGCAGTGAATGTGTATTTCATGAAATGGACTGAAGTGTGGAGAACCTTCAGCTGGCTGGGAAGGAGCCACCTTGTGAACCTAAAGTGGAGGAGTAAGAGAGACTGATTTCAGTCTTGCACCACTAGCTCAGAATGGCACTTGTCATCTTTTATTTTTTGGCAAAGATGGGCAGGGACACCTTCCACTGTCCCAGGTGCTTCAAGCCCCAATGTCCAACATGGCCTTGGGCACTGCCAGGGATCCAGGGGCAGCCACAGCTTCTCTGGGCACCCTGTGCCAGGGCCTGCCCACCCTCCCAAGGAACAAATTCTTCTTCTATCTCACCTAAATTTCCCCTCATTCAGTTTGAGCCCATTCCCCCTTGTCCTGTCACTCCAGTCCCTGAAGAATTGTCCCTCTCCTGTTCCCCTGTTGCCCTTTCAGGTTCTGGAGCCTGTGAGGGCTCTTCTCCTGAATGACAGGCTGAATGTCCCCAGCTTTCTCACCTATTTATAAGACAAGTGCTGGGCATGCAGCTCCTTCTTGTGCTCAGGGGGGAATTTGCCACAGGGCCCCAGCGGGCAGCAGGGATGTGGAAGGGGTGAGGGACAGCAGGATGGCTCCAGAGCTGGGACAAAGCACCACGGAGTTCATCTGTTCTCTCACCATTCCTCTCTCCAGATCAGCCTTTGCTTCATCTTCAGTTTAGAGCAGCAGAGGCTTTGCTCTGAATTCTTACCCTGACAGTTCCTGGAGACCCAAGGTGAGAGAGTCTTGTGGGCTGTACCCTTCCCATGGGATTCCTGAACATTAAACAGGACCAACATTTCCAGTATTAAAAGACTTCAGAAAGGGTCACTGCACCAACACCAACACTCACTGAGGGCTTTGAAGATCAAGGGCATTTTCCACACATTTAATCTTTATCTCAATCCACTCTTTAATCTTTATCTCCATTTGTGAATGAAGGGATTATAATATCCTAAAAACCTCTTGATGCTCAGAGAACAGAATGTGAGTCTGCAACTCCTGAGATCACTTTGCAGATGTATAATTCAAAAATGAAAAATTTTGCTCACACATTCAGCCAGTTCCCTTTTTTGCTTCCTTTTCCCTGTTGCTGCTCTTCTCTTCATCTATAAATAGCTCCTGGTCCCAAAGCAGTGCTGGAGCAGCTCTTCTTATTATCAGCAAAGCCTGATCATTTTGTCTGCCAAGAGCTTAAATGTGCTGACTTGAGCTGCAGAAAGACCTGGATGTGGGGGAAATGGCCTGGCACTGCCTTTTTACCCAGGAGAGAACTCCAGGCAGCTCCTGCTGGGACTGGGGGTCCTGTGTGGATTTTCCTGTGAGGCATTTCAGTGGGAACTGCCCAGCCCAGCAGGACTCTGCCTCCCTGGTGAGGTGCACCTTGATCCTGATGCCTTGTGCAGGCTGCCCCAGAGCAGAGGCTGGGCAGAGCTAAAGAATAAAGCAGGGATTCATTAAAAGCCTCCATGGATGCACCTTGGGCAGCACAAGAGCCCAGCCAGGGCTGCCCCCAAGATGAACCCAAATGGTCCCAAAATGCACGAGCGCTCACGGGGTCTCTCCCTGGGATCAGCTCTGCTCCATGTGCACATTGCAGTTCAGTGTCCAATTCCAGCTCAGCCCCTGCACTCCCATCCTGCTTGTTTTTCTCTCTCCAGCCCACGGGGTTTGTGCTCTTGGGCTGAGATTTGGATCATTTGTCCTTGGTGCCCAGCTGGAGCAGGAATTGTTTTGTCTCCCTGCTCTGTGCAGAGAGCTCACCATCCCATAATATGAAGCCCAGACCCACACACTAAAGCAGCACAGAATGTGAAAAATAGAGAAGCTAAAACCTGAGGCATCAATCCCAAACCCAGGGTTAGAGATCCCACCTGTGGGAATCAGAAATTAAACAATTTTTGTGTCTTCATGAGGGTGAAGTTCCTTGTGAAGTTGGCCATTGTGTTCTTAAGTTGATTGATCCTCTAATTATCTACAGCTGGATGTATTTTGATTATGCAGGAGCCACCCAACTCCTTGGAGTGCAGAACTCATCCCCTGGTGTTGATTCATCCCCTGGCTCCCCAGAGCTGGCACGGGAGGAATGCTGGCTTGTTCCTACAAGAGACTGAATAATATTAAAGGCTTTAAGTGCTGTTCTGCTTGGAGAATTTCCTTCAGGAGTGGTGAAAACAATTCCCATCTCTTTCCATCAGCAACCAAGTCTCTGTTAACAGCAGCTGAAAAGAAAATGCTTGGGAAATAAAGTGTGGGAAAGGAGGGATTTCTGGTGCTGATTTCCCTGTCTGAAGCAGCTTGTTTGCCAAGAGCAGACAGACCTGGATGTTGTTTTTCCAGTTCTCAGCTAAGAGTTTTGTTTTGCTGCTGCAGTTCACCCTGCAGGAGGCTCCTTCTGTGGGAGAGGTGTTATTTATCCTTCACTCTTTGCCTGGACAGCAGGGACTGCTTCCCTCAGCCTCCTTTATTTGCTTTTGAAATAATACAGCTCTGCCTCACTCCTTCTGTGGTTATTTTTTCTGGTCTTTCTTCCTCCTTCCCTGCTGAAGGCAGATCAATGCTTGGCCTGGTCAGGAACTGGCCAAGATGCTTTTCAGGTCATTCATTTAAGAATTGATCATTAGCAGTTTGTGCAGGGAGAAAAATAACAAGGCAAAAATCTATTTTTTTTTCTGAAAACTTTTGGGCATAATTATAAGGGAGAAATTTACATCATTGTTGCTGTTGTTATATTGCTGCAAAAATACAGCAGCAGTGGAATTTTGTGTTTAGGTTTAGATGTCTATTATTTCTTATTTATATTATAAGTTATGAGTTCTATAGTATTTTACTAATAAGTTTAAACATGGTTAACTATTATTTATATAAGGTTTTTTAAGGTTAAGCTATTTAATTAAGAAATTACAGTTAAGTTACTTTTATTTTTAACTTAATAACTAATTAGTCAAAATTCAAAATGTGGATTTTTCTGTATAATTATAAAATACTACTTAAACTCACAAAGAAGAAGGTGAAGAAGGACTAGTTACTGTTCTAATACTTTTATCTTAGTTCCATATATATTTTATATTCTAAAACTTGAAGTTCTAAGTTTTCTACTTAGTGTTATTACACACTTCTAATTACACTACACACTTGTAATCTCAGTGTTATCAATTAATTTAGGAAGCTTTCTCTACAGCTTCAGGTTAAATGCAGTGTTCTCTTGGGAATCAGAGTCTGTTAGTACAGAAAGTTTAAAATTACAGAAAGTTCAAAATTCTCAGCATCCAGAACTCCAGCAGTCTTTCTTGTGGATATGGCTTTGATAGAGGGAACCTTTCCTCTCTGGTGAGAGCTCTGCCCGTGATTACCAGAGCATTTCCCATCCTGCCAGCCCTGGAGCAGCAAACAAACCAGCAGCTGCCTGCTGTGCTTGGTATTTTCCCCCTCAGCCTGCTCCATGGACACAGATAAGCTGGGGAGAAAACATGGTAAATTGATTCTATTTGTCAGGTAGAAAAACAGTTTAGAAAGAGTGGGGAACTGAGGGTGAGAGAAATGTGGGACTTTTTTATTGAGAACAAGTGAGAGTTTTGCTTTGCCTGCTTCAGGTTTGTTATCAGCACTCTCAGAGGGCTGTCACCAAATGCCACTGCCTTCAAAACCATGTGCTGTTTCCTACAACTGAGAAAGAAAATAACCTTTTAAACTGGGCACTGTTGCCTGGTTATGGATGTGTTGGTGATGGAGTCTGCTGACTTTTGAATATCTGCCCCTGGTGAGCTCTTACCATCCTTGCTGAGCTGCACAGGTGGAATTCCAGGTGGAAGAACAATGGGAGTCTGTCACTAAAGGAGTATCGGGGACAGACAAAGGTGACACAGAGACTCTATCATCAGAAGGCACGAAAAAGGCAGTTCATTATTAGAGATCCACATTTTTTATAGAAACGGTGGTGGACCTAAGACCTGATTGGCCTTTAGAAATCTTCTCTCACCTATTGGTCAAGAAGGGACAACTCCTTCTTGTGAACATCTTTGACAAACAGAGATTGCCTGCCATGAGCAGAGATTGGGGTAATAATTGTTTTAATTCTGTCTCTGAGCTTTCTCACATCTTCCCAGGAAAACCCTGGGAGAGCCATATCTCTCTCTGTTCAGAGGATTTGTGATTACCACAGAAGTCACTCATTTGGGGTACAACAACTTTTCATACCTCATGCAGGGGTCACTGCAGGGTCATATCCTGACCTCAGTGAAGCTGCAGTGAAAAATAAATGCTCTAAGCCTTGCATTTTTCCTGTTGGTGCTCTTTCCCAGCACTGCAGGGTGTGTTTGTGCAGAAAAGGTAAGTGCTCTGAGCCTTGCATTTTTCCTGTTGGTGCTTTTGAGCTCTTTCCCAGCACTGCAGGGTGTGTTTGTGCAGAAAAGGTGGATATTATGCCCATGTGATTTTTCCATGAATTTTTGAGAATGCAGGTAGGAAATAATCTTATCCTTCAGCTACAAGTCAATGCAGGAGGGAGAGTTCATGGAATAACAGGTTCTTCAGCCTCCACATGATTTGACTAAAAAGTGAGGAAAAAACCTCCACTTTTACTAAAATATTACATTTTCTGCTCTCCACAAGATTACACAGACATTCACACGTGCTGTGGAGAGATGAATCAGGAGGTTGCTTTCAGAATAAAAATAATAGGAATAATTCATTCACCTGACTTGCTCCAAGCTCTGCTGAGCCAACAGAACTAAGCAGGAGGAAACTGGGAGGTGCAGGTGCTGCTTTCTTTTCCCTGTTCTGCATAGACTGTGGAATTTATGGCTCTGTTTATCCCATAAAAAATGGAATAACAGTGTTTTAAGAGCCATTACTTGCCAAAAAGTCCGCGGTAGCCCTAGCCCTGTAGCTGCTAAATAGGAATTTCTCTGGATCTTACCCAGTGGTTGAAGGTCCTAATAAAACCTCACCTGTGTATGTGTTCTTTCCTCCTACATTTTAAGTTTTTTACCATAAAATATGCCAGAGTTTTGCTGTGATTGAAGTCTGCCCCCGGTGTGGGGAGCAGCAGACTCCTGGTTTTTGGTTTTTGTTCCAAATCCGAGTAAACCAGTGGAAGTTCAAGCTCGGAACAATTCACCTGGAGCTCAGCAGTAATTAATTACTAATAACAGGTAATTAATTACTCTGTCCATGATGGATAATGAGGAGGGACAGCCATTTAAAACACAATCTAGTTATTCCATAATGTCTGGCCAGGTTTGCAAATCTTGGTGGAAAATACACCAGAAAATTCTAAGATGAGGTGATTTTCTCTTTTTTTATCAGTGCTGAGGAGTCGAGGAGTTTCAGTGTTCTGCAGCATGTGAAATCCAGCCAGAATCCCATCTTCCATGGGAAGGAAACATCCCTGGGAGGAAATGACACCCTAAAATAGAGGCTGAAAACAATCCCTCTGAACACAGTTTGTTACTCCTTCTATATATTTATCTCTTCTTGCAAACCCTTCAGTGACATTAAATTTATGGGGTGTATTTTATTTAGATTACTGACCATGTCTCTGTAGAGGCCACATCTCTACCAGTAAAGTAAAGGGTGTCAGGGAACATTCTCAGCTGCCATAATTTTTTTATCCTGTTCAGTACAACTTTTAGAGCAGTTCTTAATATGGTTTCAGTCTCAGACAGATAGGACTCTCCAAAATCTCTTAGTTCCTGATAAATAATATATTTATTGAGAGCTTGAGAGTTCTTTAGGATGAATCTGACTGGTCTCTGCCTTTGGGCCCTGATGACAAAAAATAGTTGTGGGCACTTGAAATTTATCAGCACAGATGTACCAAGTGCTTTACACACACATATGTTCACCTTCTGAGAAAAGGGCAGAATAAATGTGAACTTCAAATCTCATCTTTGCTCCCAGAAATTGGCAATTTTTGACCAAACTTGTTCTGTGTAGAACTGCTCTTGCCATTTGTGAAGATGAGAATTGGTTTGTTATCAAGGTGCTTTGAATTTAATGTTGTGTCAGCTTCTCTGGCTTGGGAGTTTGTGTAATCCAGTGCATTTTGATATAAAACAAAGTGAATGCTTTGATAGAAATGGTTCTCTGAGGAGCAGAGCAATGAGGAGCAGAGTCAGGAGCTGTCTTCCTGCACAATGCCCAAATCTTGCCACTGGGCCAAGAAACTTCTGTGCATTTTTGGTTTCTACAGAACAGCATCTGCTTAAATTTGATCTCTTTGACTAAGCAGAGACAAATCCAAACCTTCCTTTGAGGGGAATCTTTGCTCCTCACTCACAGAGTCTGCCAGTGCTCTGGGCATTTTAGGCTAAAAGATTAAAGTAGGTTGAGCCTTTACCTCAGCATATGTGACTGCAGTGCCTGTGAGGACATGCCTAAATCCTCACAGGATCCAGCCCTCCGTGTGGGAACCTGGGCAAGACACCCGAATTTCTGTGTTTAGTCAGCTCTGATCAAACTGATTCCTGCTGCATGGATCTTAGAAACGTGGGTCGTGCTCCAAATAGTTGCACAGCTTTTTAATGGAGACCGAAAATAATAGGGGAATCAGGGGATTGGAACATTTGTCTGCAAATCTATCACTCAGAAGCCTGTGGGTTTAACATTAATTACTGGAGAATAATGAGTGAGCAGCAAACAAGAGACAGCCCCATTACTTAGACAGAAATAATCTGTTAGCAACACAGAGTGGATTTGGGAGCAGAACCATAAATATCTGGTCCAGATCATTAGATTAGAGATGGTTTTTTACAGAAGAGTGCAGAGGGGTGGATATTGAAGGGGAAATTTATGGAAGTTTATGACTTGTTTTTGAGTAAGGTGGATTGTTCTTAGTGTTAGAGCAAGACAAATCTTAATAGTGGATTGCTAATTAGGACTGTTTCACTTTAGGTAAAGATAATATACAATTACATTTATAAAAGCAGAGGGATTACCATTTTTTAAGAGTTACATAAGCTTGTTTTTATGAATCTTCTGCCCCCTTTCCAATTTCTGTCTCACAGGGAAGAAGGGGGAGTTCACTCTCTTTGAGATCGCCAGATCTCCTTGTACGTGCAACAAATTTCCCTCTCTGCACCAACATTTTTTCTTTTCTTTTCTCAATTTAATCTTTCAAACCATTAAAATCTCTAGGAATTTTCCAGGAAAACCTCTAGACATTTGCACAAGGTAGGCTCCATTCCATGCAATTTTTGCCAAACACCAAATAAGTTTCTAGACCAGGCTGGTAAATGCCCACTGGAGTCCACATCTTAATTAGGTGGAGTTTATTGTCCCTTGCAGTTCTCTGTCCCCACTGCCTCTGCAGAAGGCGAAGGTCATTCATTTATGCAGTTAATTGGATATTTTAGGTAAGATAAATCCATCCAGGTATGGTCTGTGAGGGGAAATTGCCAGCTCACCTTCCTTGCACTTTGCTGGGATGGCTCACGCTTCACCTTTCCAAAATAGCCATGGAGCTGTCTGATCTTCGGAGACAGAAACAGGGATCTGTAAATGAAGGCTGGAGGTTCAACCCTTTTCAAAATGACTGAATTCTACTTTTCTCTCTACATCCCTTGCATGTGACCCCAAACACAAGCTCAAAGAATAATGAGAACGAAAAAAGAAGGAGACGCTTCAGAAATGTTGGCCTTAACCTCGGTCTGTTCTCTCCATCTACAGTTTCCAGACAGTTAAATTGGGGATTTTCAGGGACTTTGAAATCCTGAATGTGTCTGCTACAGCCAGGAACTTTCATCTTCATTCTCACATCTCTTTGGGTCTGGCCTGGATGAGGAATTGTGTGTCCAGCAGGAGCAGGGCAGGGATTGTCCCTCTCTGCTGGCTCTGAGAGGCCCCTCGAGGGCTGTGCCCAGTTCTGCTCCTGCAGGAGAGACCTGGAGGGGCTGGAGCATGTACAGGGCAGGGAACTGAGCTGGGAAGGGGCTGGAGAATTCCTGAGGGAGCTGGGAAGGGGCTGAGCCTGGAGCAAAGGAGGCTCAGGGGGCCCTTGTGGCTCTGCACAAGTCCCTGCCAGGAGGGGACAGCCGGGGGGTCGGGCTCTGCTCCAGGGAACAGGGACAGGAGCAGAGGGAATGGCCTCAGGCTGGGCCAGGGCAGGCTCAGCTGGGACAGCAGCAGGAATTTGCCCATGGAAAGGTGGTCAAGCCATGGAACAGACCTAGCAATCTCTCTTGTTTACAGGTGATGTACCTCATGCAAAACCCATTTTTCTGCTCCTAATACCATGAGATGCAATCAGGAGCTGCTCGGGGAGGGATTTGGTGTGGCTGGAGCTGTGCACGTTGGAAAGAGCAGCCCCCCAGAATATCTGAATTTTTCCCCTCCTGATTTCTCTCAGCCTGGCCAAGGTCCTCATTACAAGGAATTAGCACAATGTGTGAGAGGTCGCTGCTCCTTGCAGGGGAAGTTTGTTCTGGCTGTTCAGAAGTTTATGCTCTCTCAGCGTTGCAATCCTTCACCTACAAAAGAGAGATGGAAATGTAATATCTCAGTGCTTCCCACTTTCACCAATCTGTGGGAAAGCACAACTCTCAGTAAGGAATTTCAGCATTTTCATTCCTGGCCATAATCTGAACCAATGATAGAGCAAAAATGATTATTTTTCAACTGACTGTATGAACTATCAGTCTATGGAAGTAGCATTGAACAGTGAATTACTGTAATTGCTTTCAGGCAATGAAAGCTTGAATTCTTAATATGTTTATTCTTGGATATCTGAGATCTCCGACTTTCATAAGAAATCTTGCCTTGTGGTAACTGTGATACTGATTTCTAAGAACAAATTGTTTAGTGTTTGCCTTTAAAATCAAGCAACTATATCCCAGCAGCCCAGCCTCACTGATTAGTCCAGAATTACCTGGTTAAAGCAGCATTTAAAATAATGAATCATCCTACTGTTTCTCTGTTTTCCCAATGAATTATTTGCACTTCTTTTGACAATGGAGGAGATTAGCTGAAAACCTTAAGTAGTGAGTATTCTCCCTTGTCTCTCTGATTAAAACTGAGATTATCTCCCTGAGTCTTTGCTATCCAGGCTGTGATTTCATAAGTCATTTAAGCATGTTGCTAACATTTAAATATGCAAGAAAGCATTAATTTTGTGATGGAAATCCTCACTAATTTTGGGCTCCATACAAGGGGGACTGTTGAAGAACTCTAGCTTTCCTCAAAAAACCCTGATATATTATTTGAATTCGAATTTATGTGTAAATAATGGTAGAAAAATGGCTAAAAATGTGGATGTTTCTTAATCACCCAGAGAAATCATAGACTGTGCATCATCATTCAGGGACAATTGTTGTGCAACAGCTGAAAGAAAGTTATTTGTAGATCTTGATGAAACAGTGGCATGAAACCCAGGCAAAAAAAGTGAGAAAATATTGGAAAGGAAATTATCACTTCTATGTTTTGCAACAAGAAAAAAAAAATAAAGGAAAAAATTGTAAACAGATCTTCAGTGCATAAAAATAAGTGCATTTAATAAATTCTTAACTGAGTGAAAGTCACTTCCCTGTTGAAGGGGATTTTTTTTTGCCACATTCCACACCTATTCTTAGCAGAGAATGGACAGTTCACAGAGCAAGAGAGCAAACCCTTTTCCTGGTGTGCAGGCAGTAAACAAAGGAAACGCATCTGAAGCTGTGACCCTGGCCCTAAAACCTTGTCCCTCTCCCGGTATCAGCAATCAGGAAATGGGAACGTTTGCTGAAGAGATTTGCACATTACTCAGAACGTGCTCGGGGGTAAGAAAGATTCACGGAATATCCAGAAGATGGCATAGATGTAGCAAGGCTGGTGTGGGAAAAGAGGGGGGGGAAAAAGGAAAGGAAAGGAAAGGAAAGGAAAGGAAAGGAAAGGAAAGGAAAGGAAAGGAAAGGAAAGGAAAGGAAAGGAAAGGAAAGGAAAGGAAAGGAGTCACAAATCTTCACTGGGCTACTCCAGGAAGTATCAATACATGGAAAACAAAGAAGGAGTAACAAATTTTTGAAGAAAAGTGTGAGGAGCTGGACTTGCAGAGCTGCAAGCAGGGATGCAGAGGGGATGGAGCCTCTTGGAGAGGCTGGAACATACAAAAAACCAGAGGCAGCAAGGAGGCTAGGAGAGGCTGCAGGAGTGAAGGGGAAGAACCAAAATTTAGGATATCTGTAAGGAAAACACAGTGGGAAAGGTCTGTCAATAGATCCTGATGGGCTTGGAAAGGGAAGGCTGTTTCTTTGGATGTTATTGAGATGTTATGAATGTGGATTATTTGTAATAGTATTTTTATTAGATGTTAATAATGGGTATTATTAAATTGATATTAATATGTATATTATTATCTGCCTTGGATTGGCAAAGAGGCGGAACAAATATGCTTTTAGTGTTTGTAGTCTGTTATTGCAAAAATAATTAAAATACTATTTTATTAATGAAATAATATACATATAATAATTTAAATGATATAAATATAAATAATAGAAAACCTAAATATATATAATATAACATAAATATATGTTAACATAATATTATTTAATATTATGTTAACATATATTTAATAACATAAATATATGTTATATTTTTAAAGCAGTGTTTAAAATATTATATTATGTTATTAAATATATGTTAACATAATATTATTTAATATTATGTTAACATATATTTAATAACATAAATATAATATTTTAAACACTGCTTTAAAAATTATTGTAGCCAACAGCTCATGGTCAACCACAATGAAATATTTTATTTGGGATAGTAATTTGGGAAATCAGAAAACACTGGGCAAATTAAGCTTTCCCCATAAAATATGACGTCAGTAGACAATTCCCAACCACATATCCTGGTACACAGTGTCAAAGACACTGAGACCTGAATCTTTGATTGACCTATGACACTTTCTATAGTAAATAATTAAATATACTCTTTGGTGGAAGAGAAGCCAGTCTAGTTTAAGGTGAAAACCACAATTTCGGTGAAGAATTAAGAAAAAAAGAAGAAAGCAGACAGTGTCTTCTATTTCAGTAGTAAACCTATTGCTCTAAAATACGATTTCCTGCTTGGTGGTTTCTACATCATCTTAAAGAATGACAGTAGGGGTGTCTTCCACAAAGCACAGCTCCATTTCAGGGTAGGATACCAGATTCCCCTGCCAAAAATCCAACTGTCCTGATCCACCCACTTTCAGTATGGGATCTGTCTGGTTTTGTTATTGAACATGTTCTGGATTGTGAGATTGTGAGGATAAAGAATTGGTAATAATTAGGGCTGTGGAACATGTTTTTGTATTAAGGAGACAAAAATGTCATGTTTTTTTCATGGAAGAGGGAATAAATTTCACCTTGTCTGACAGGTATAGAATTGGCAGTGCTGGAGATATTTAACCATGAGTTATGGAAAAAATCCTAATTCTGAGATTACATTGAAATTCTTGCTTTGTTCAGAATTCTTATGTATAAAAGACTCTTCTATCTATTATCTTGGAGCTAGCAGAAAAGAAATGCCAATTAGTTTGTTTAAAAATATAATTATGAAATAAAACTTAATGAATGGCCGTGTTCCAGAAAAACAATACCGTTTGTTCCATGTAAATGTAGCTGGCCGTATAAACATCTCAGGCTTATCTACAACTTTCCCTGGAACCCTCTGGTTTAGAGCAAGTGCTGTGTGTTCACTTTGGTGTTCATGGGAGGGGAACAATTCTCCCTCATGGAACCATGGAATAGTTTGGGCTGGAAGGGTGTCTTGTTTGAAAAGCCAGGTGTCTGCTAAGAAGGCAGGAGCCTCCCATGGAAAGGAAAATGTAAACTCCCTCCCTCCAAATTATTATAATTTTGAAATTAAGGGGCTCTCAGGAAGACAAAGGGACATGAAAAATCATCCAATTCCATGGGCAGGGACACCTTCCACTGTGCCAGGCTGCTCCAAGCCCCAATGGGCACTTCCTGGCCTTGGACACTTCCAGGGATCCAGGGGCAGCAAGAGCTGCCCTGGGAAATCTGTTCCAGTTCCCCTTGGCACAAGCAGGGAGCTGAGAGCTCCTGGTCCCAGTCCCATGTCCCTCTGAGGTCTCACTGTGGCACTAATGAGGTTCAGTTTTCCAGGCATTAATTGCCTGTTCCATGCTGGCTCTTGGAGCTGTCGGGGTGAACTTGCAGAAGCTTAGCCAGCAGTTTGTGAGGCACGTCATTATCCCACCTCTCCACCAGCCTTGTGAAATCAAAAACAGCCGTGCCAAAAGATAACTGTTTCGTAAGCACATCTCTCCTTGCTGAACTCAGAGGCCTCAGCGCTCAGTTAGTTAATCACAATTCAGACTGATTGTTTTATTAACATTAACAAAGCTCCTAATTTTGGCTTTCTGCCTTTGTGGAGACTCGGCTGTTCTGTCTGAAGTGACACTTTGAGAGGTCCCTTGTCTCATAAGTCTCTTCTTTTGGCTCGTGTTTTAAATTTCCCATTTTCTCTTATTTTGTCTCGTGTTTTAAGTTTCCCATTTCTTGTCAGATTTAACCAGTGAGCAGCCTATACAAAAATTTTAATGCTGATTTCTCCTCAAACATAGGAATTTTAACCTGCCTGGAATTTAAACACCACCTCCTCCTCATGCAGCCTGTAAGATTAAAACAGTAACTTGACACAGAGTTTTGAAACACAAACATCTTTCCAATCACTTCACTCTTGATGTGTTTTAAATTTTGGCAAAACGTAAAAAATTTGTGTTTACTGCTTGCCAGAATACTGCACATACTCCACAGCAAGTGGAATGCTGCTCACCCTCTGAAGTAATTTATTGTTGTAAATCAAACTGCTGACTCTCCATTTCTAAACAGAGGAGGAATCACCAAAATTCAGCCTTTTCAACAGGAAGGGCTGGAACAGCAAAGCAGCTGCCCTGGGATGGTTTGGAGTAAAATAGGTCACATGTTAATTTTATATATATATGTAATTCAAACTCTAGTACCAAGTTTCTTTTTGCCCTTTAGATAGAGCAAGTTTTCAATTACATAAAAGATGTGGGGAGGAAAATCTGATCAAAACAAGTCCCTGTGAGTGGGTTCAGTGCACAGAGAACCATTCACGAGATGAACCCTGCCCCACCTCATGCACCATTGGATCTCTAACCTGACATTTCAAGGGAAATATTTATCCCCAAACATGTATTTTATATATTTATATATATTTAGGTCCATTTGGTTTCCATTAAACTTGAAATACTCATTTAAATTCACAGCTCTCATTTCTCTTCATGTAAATACTGGGTGTAAAAGACTGAGATCTGCAAAGCTGACAAAGTTGCACTTAAAATCCTGTTTATGGCAAAGGGAAAGTGCACCTCATGCAGCAATAAAGCCATGAATTCACTATAATATTAAGAATGTAATCATGACTAGTCCAGATCTAATAGTTACAGAAAAAAAATATAGTGCTTGAATTCAAATTGATATCTGTGTGACTTTTAGTGGACTCTCAGTGGAAAGGGTCACAAGCTTTTCCTCTTGTTCAACAAGGAGATGCATGAAGTGCACATGAAACACCTGCTCAGATTGGATGGTGAATCAGGAGCTTAATTGGTTGAAAATCTACAGCTCTGCCTTGAGCTTTCCTCTCCATTTTAGCTGGAGTGCCTGAGACCAGCTCTGCTCATTTGCAGTCCAATGATGTCAAAATCACCAGGCATGAAGGCACAGTTTGCTCCTGGTGAAAGCAGGAACAGTTTGTGATCATTCGTGTTCAGAGTTGCACTAGAACAAAACATAATCTAGTTCAGCTTTTTAAGGGGAAAAAATAAAATATGGGAGGGCTGGGAGCTGAACCTATGGACTACAAGGGCCAGAGAAGATTCCTGGGTAGGAAATGCAGCTGAAGAGGCACTGCCAGGAGAGTGGCTGGCCTTCAACACTTCTCCAGAAATCAGGGATATCTATCAGGAAAAGCTCTTGAAAAATATCCTTTCTTATTCTTGAGAAGGAATGGACAGACACTTAAAAGGAGGATGCAGAATCAGAGGCTTCTGAGTGGCATTCAGGGGTCAAGGTTACTTGACGTTTTTTATACCAATTTTTATTTTGGTTAGGGAAGTATAATTGACCCGATTTCAATTAAGGTGTAATTTGGATAGTATTCACAGGTATCAGAAACATGGATTAAGTTTTGAAAGCAAAAGAGGCTGTATTTTGTTAGGGCCATGTACACCTGTTCATATAGTTACAAATGCAGAAACTTTCATCCCTTAGAACACATGATAGAAAAGGCAGCAGATGTTTCTTTTGAAAAACTTACTTTTAACCTGGCAATGATATTTTTCACCTCACAAGTTGCTGCACTGTGTTCTGTTTTCATGCATTTTTTAAGGATTGTCTTGCTTCTTTCTAGGTTAAATGTTGTGGCAGGAGTGGCTGGAAAAGTGTTGTTAAAAACAGTTAAAAAGATGTTAAAGAGTGTTAAAAGTTTGTTAACTTCTGTGCTCATGGCATAAGGGCAGTCTGGCTCTTCCTTCACACTCCTCTTGGGAAATGGCACACAGAGAAAGGGGAAAAAGCAAATTCTGAATTCAAGAATCCTTTAAAATCTCCAGTGCAATGGAGCTAAGGAAAGCTTCCTGAGTGTGCACAGCTATTTCTTTGGGAAGAAAGCTGCCAGAAGAAGCAGCATTGCAGATTGCAGGAAACTTAAACATCTGTGAAATGCAGACTGTAAGTGGAGCTGAAAAGAACCCAAACCTGTGAAAACACCCAGTCAAACCACCCAGACTACTTCATCTGGGCTCCCTCTGGTGCTGCCTGAGGCAAGAAAAACAGAACCCCCAGGCAACTTTATCCAGGCATCACTAAAGAGTCTTGTTCGGTGAGTTCCTGTCTAGCACCATTCCCACAGCCAGGGAAAGCATCCTCTGGATGTTTTGGGTTTTTAAAGGTTTGCTGGAGCTTTCACTGAGTCTCCGACACCTGCTGCTCTTTCTAAAGAGCCTCATCCTCACTAAATGCAGCTGAAATTTGGTTTCCCCAAGGTCTGCACAGAGCACCTGAGGTTTCTGCAGTTTCCTTGGCACTCAGGATGTCCGTGGCAGCTTTTCATGGGCAGGTTGGAAGTTTGTCTCCTGTTCTGTAGAGGCAGACAACTACTATTGCAAGAAGAAGGAAAAGCCAGCTTTGTTCCCAGTTTTTCTAAATCCACAGCCTTGTTCTGGGGCTTAACTCCATCTTTTCTGCTCAGCTTCAAGAGTCTCAGCCTGCTGCCTCCTCTCTGTGTTTCTGCCTGCCAGCTTTCCCTCTTTCCAGGATGCTTAAACCTCTCTTGTTTTTCACTAAAAAAAGGGATCATGGCTTGCATTTGTTCCTCTCACAAATTCCAAGTGGACAACACTGGAATTAAGACTCAAACTCAGCAGTGATTATCCAGCTAAAAAAGACTCACCAGCCTTGAGTTTCTTATGAATTAGCTCCTGGAAAAAGATCCACAATTCAAAATGTCCAAATGAGTTCGTGCTTCCCAGGATTTGAAAGCCCACCAGAAGCACTAAAAGAAGCAGACCCTGGGAGGTAGCTAAAACACAGGCAAGTTTATAACGAAAAAGCACACATTTCTCTTTATTTTCCATGTGCTAAGGAGGAAAAAAGGGAGGAAAAATGTTTCCTTCTGCTTTGCTTTCGATGTCCCAGTGTGTGAACCCACACCAGTCACTCCAGGCACGAGTTAAAAGAGGGGCTGAAAATACAAAACCTATAAATGTCTGTAATGAAAATACAAAACCTGTAATGGATGTCTAGACGTGGAGTCACTTCCAACACCTTAATATTCCTGCCCATGGGTGAGAACAATGTGGGTATGTCCACTTTCAATCAGCAGCACATTCCTCCACATTTTCTCCTATTTGTTTTTATTCCACACAACTGAAGCTCAACAGCCCCTTTACAGAGGTTTAATTAGACAATTCCTTTCCCTCTAAAAATTTTACATTGAGTTGTCTCAAAAGGCACACAGGACTAAGGCATGACTTTTATAGAGAGGAAAAAAAAAAAAAGAGTTGGACCACAAGGAGCAAATTAAAGCAATAGTTAAAAAATGAACTGCTAATTCAACCACATCTTCAATGGAAAATTCATATTACAATGCAAACACAAGCATATTTCTTTCTCCTTTGTGAGTTTAACTTGGAACCTCACCACAGCTTTAAAACTGGATGAAAAGCAAAGAGTTTTGGAGTGAGAATTTCTAGCATCTGTTTTGCTGTGGCAGCACTACAAGAAAAAAAAAGGCCCTTGTATTAAAAGATAGCTGAGGATGTTTGGCTCAGTTTTCTGACCTTGATGTTCATGTTGACACTGAGAAAATCTGATCGCTATACCCTAATTTTTTTTTTCTTTGTGCAAACTATAATTCTGCACTTTCCAATTATTTCTGATGTTATTTGAGAGACATTTCCAGGACCTCAGCATGACAGACAGGTCTTGGGGTTTTTTGCTAAAGGTTACAGGATGTACAGCTTGAAAACTGTCAAATTAAATAATCACACTGCAGTTACAGGAGGGCCACTAATAGGATCAGAGGTTTGGAACACCTCTAAGCTGGAGCCAGGCTGGGAGAGCTGGGATTGTTCAGCCGGGAGAAATCTCCAGGGAGAGCTCAGAGCCTCTTCCAGTGCCTGAAGGGGCTCCAAGAGAGCTGGAGAAGGACTGGGGACAAGGGATGGAATGATGGAACACGGAGGAATTGCTTAAAATGGCAAGAGAGAAGGTTTAGATGGGATACTGGGAATTAGGAATTAGGTTCCCTGGCAGGGTGGGCAGGGGTTGGCACAGGGTGCCCAGAACAGCTGTGGCTGCCCCTGGATTCCTGGCAGTGCCCAAGGCCAGGTCTACCTGAGAGCCCGCTAATTTCAAAATTATAATAATTTGGAGGGAGGGGGTTTACATTTTCCATTGCAAGGGAGGCTCCTGCCTTCCTTAGCAGACACCTGGCTTTCAAACCGAGACAACTGGTGATGGAATCCCCCAGCTCCCTTGCCTGGTGCTTGCTTATCCTGAGAGAACGGTCTGAAGAAGCACCTTGTGCTACAGCAGTGCCATGGCCAGGGCCACCAAGCAGGAATTGTCCCCTTGCACCTCTGAGGAGCTGCTTGGACCCTTAGTTAACCTCTGGGCTTCCAGTTGCTGCAGGAGGATGCAGGAACTCTAAGGGCAATTACTCAAGGGTAGGAATTCGCCCTGTGATTACATAACAACTGACCCTGGGTACATTTTCAAGATTTTTTTCTCACCAGGAATGGTTAAAAAGTAGCCAGAATACAGTTCATACATAATCAGAGTTGTAATGAGGTGTTAAACATTGTGGAAGATGAGGTATTGGAAGCAAGGATTTAATACCAAAGTGGTTCCCTTCACATCACAGACAACTTTGTGCTTGAAGATTGAAGGTTTGCTGACAAATGAGTGCTGAATCCTGACCCTTGTGATATCAGCAGTGCTTTGTCATGTGCTTCAGTCACAAGGTTTACCACTGGCATGATCTTTTATAGAAAATCAGAGTAGTATTTTTTCTCTTTGGAATGCATGGTGTGGTTTGATCAGTAAAAATACAAGATTTCATTGTTTTACTGAAGTATTCTTTGGATTCTTGGGTTTGCCTGCTGGGATGCAACACTGGGACTGAGTTTTGGCTTTCACAAGAAGCAGGAAAAGGGACTTTATAACAACCCCTGCAGTTAATGGATCTGTCAGAGTCTTTACACTACAGCCTCATTAAGTGCACTTTTAGCTGAAAACAATTGTCCTGTGACAGTGACAAGGAGAACACAAGCAAATAAAAACTTTTATTTCCTACAGGAGTGGACTAAATAATTGATTTTATATCCAAGTGATCTATGGGAAATGCAATGCCAGTTGTTCCCATACAAATAGGAAAGAATTAATTTCTCCACAAGGAAAATCCATATTGATCAGCCGACCCTCATTAACCACTCACAAGTCAGACCATGGAAAGTAAACGTCAGGAAGTCATTTTTGTGGCAATTCATTTCCCTTCCTCAGTGTGAATCAAGCAGAGAAGTAATTTTTTGAAGTGAAACAAACACTGGTTTGGTGATCCATAATCTCAGCTGGGTTTGTAATTCCAATCAGTTTGGAAAGCTCAGCCTCAAAGCTCTGCTTCTGCCTGGGCTGGGGTTACTCCTCGAGAGATCCTTCTGTGGCTGACAGAACCATCCAGGATCTCATTTTCTGGGGGAGAATATAAATCAGCTGAGAGCTGATATAAACCATGGGTGCCACTGAAAAAGCCTGGCCTAGTTCCCATAAACAGAGTATGTGGTGAAAGGAATCTGCTTCTGAGTTCCTGTGTTCCCAAGGGTTAAATTTTGGATGCCCCCCACAAGCACATCCTTGCAAGCTGTCCATAAACCAGGAGAGAAGCAACAGGAGTGAGTAGGAAGCCCTGACATCTGCAATCAGGCCACAGAAATTTGTGAGGCTGCAGTAAAAGATCTACTTCCAGATTTTTGGTAATTTGCCTTAGAGGAACCCAAAAGATCAGAGCTTCCTACTTTTTCTTGTTTCTTTACCCCTGGATTACCAGAGAACATGCAAGAGTGTGTTTGTGGGGGCTTTCCTGAATTCTTTAACATCAGTAGAAATCATGATCTCAGAGCTGTGCAGCACACAGGAAACCAGGTGCCCACATTTAAATTGAAACCTGCCAAATGTCCTGCTTGGGGAATACTTCTGCAAGTTTTCCAAGGAGAACACTGCAAAGGTAAATCTTGCCCCATCTTGTGGGGTGAGAAAAGTGAGAGACTTTCCTTTTCACGTCTCAGTTTGCACAGAAATCAGGCAAAATGACTGAGCCATCTCAGTGCTGTGCAAAGAAATAGACCATGAGGAGCAGTGTTGGGGCTGTGCTGTGCTGTGAGGATCTGCCACCACCCCATCCCCAAACGCCAGCACCAGCCCAAAGTGGAGTGACCCCCAGATGGAGTGATTGCCAGGATATCTGGAGAAGGAGATGAAAATCTATATAAACACACAGAACATGAAATTCTGCACTTGTCATGCTCTGACTTTGACCATAGCTCTTTCCTCATCACATCTCCCTAACGATGTTTGAAGATGGATTGCTGCCAAACCATTTTTGCTATAATTATTTTTTTTATATTCCTGAGCTGAAAATCAGCATGCATCAACACAGACATTGGTACTTTTCCATATACAATTTTTGTTTAATATAATTTGAGGCACAAAATCCTGAAACTCTAAGAAATTCTAAATCTTGCTGGCCCTGGCAGACCACAAACTCTCTGTCTATCTTTCCTAAGAGAAGACTGCTTCAATAGGTCTAAGAAGTTGAAAAGACCATTCCCTTCGTTAACTTTGACACCTGAAAATCACAGGCACTTCTCATTTGAGTTTTCAAGGTTATTGGACTATGTGCATTGTTGTAGTTTCCTTGAACCATAAACACTGATAAGGTGATTTCAACAAAAGATCAGTTTTCACCTCAGAGGATGTGGGCTCAAGTTTGCCTGTTGCACTGTACTAAAACAAATGTGTTTGTCTGAATTCTTCCAACCAAAGAGCAAAAACATCTCTGGGAGCCAGTGAGCTCTGATACAGAGAGAGAGCTGGCTCAGCTTTAGTCCATGTGGCCAGGGAGGCCCCTGGCAGCTGGGCTGGATGAGGAATTGTGTGTCCAGCAGGAGCAGGGCAGGGATTGTCCCTCTGTGCTGGCTCTGAGAGGCCCCTCGAGGGCTGTGCCCAGTTCTGCTCCTGCAGGAGAGACCTGGAGGGGCTGGAGCGTGTCCAGGGCAGGGAACGGAGCTGGGAAGGGGCTGGAGCCCCAGCAGGGGCTGAGGGAGCTGGGAAGGGGCTGAGCCTGGAGCAAAGGAGGCTCAGGGGGCCCTTGTGGCTCTGCACAAGTCCCTGCCAGGAGGGGACAGCCGGGGGGGTCGGGCTCTGCTGCCTGTCTCAAGTGAAAGAATGAGAGGAAATGGCCTCAAAATGCAGCAGGGGAGGTTCAGATTAGATATGAGAAAGAAAATTTCTCTACAAGAGTAGTCAGGCATTGAAATGCACTGCCCAGGGAGGTTTGGAGTCACTGTCTGTGGGAATGCTCAGGAGGAGTCTGGAGGACAGGGTTTGGGATGATGCTGGTGGGGCTGGGATGACACTGGATGATCCTGGAGGGCTCTTCCCACCTTGATAATTCTGGGATTCTCTGGTCTCTGCTTGCAGTTGTATCCCTGTGATCTCCTTGTAGTTGTGCACATGCAGATCTGTGCTGTAAGTCTGTGATTTACTCCAATATATTTAATTTGTGCATGTTGGATATAGAGAAAAATGACACAGAATTGTAAGTGACTGTGGAGAAATGGAGGGCAGAAAAGTTATGCCTATTCTATAGGAGTAAAAGCTGAGCTCAGTTTGTTTTTTTTTCTCTGTGTGCTGTCATTTCTGTGGTATATTGTTAGTCCATTTCATTTACAGTATTCCTGAGAAATGCCAATGGGTTATTTCCCTAATCCAGATGCATCAAAAATAAAATTATATAATATACTTGGAATTTTAATATCAAGGATAAAACCAGCAAAACTTTACAAAGAATCAGTACTACAAATGAGCCATGCTTTATGTATTTAATTTATCTACTTAGTACAGAGGCAGCATCTGTTTTCCGTGAGATGCTGCTTTTTGAAAATTTTCTTGCTCGAACTCAGCAGCTGGAATAAATGAAATAGCAGCCAAATTAGCAGTTGGAGGGAATGATTCTGCTGGAATGAGGGCATGGAAGGACAATTGAGGAGGACAGTGGCAGGAGGAGTTGTAAGCTCGGGATGTCCCAGGAATAACTCCCAGACTTTCCATACCCAGCTCCATCTCCAACAGGTTTTTTGCAGTGCTGCTGATTCCTCTGTTATCACTTTCCTCCCACAGAGCTGCAGGAAGCAGAGGAGTGAAGGAGAGGTTGGTCTGAACCCACCACACATCCATGATGTTGGAAAATTCCTGTAGGACATGGGCCACAATGTTGCAATAGGAATAAACCTGCCCCTCTCTGCTCTGTAACTGGAGAGCCAAACATTTTGGCCTCAAGTCACGTTCTTAAGCTTCTTCCTGGATTCCAGCTTCCAAAATACCAAAGTATAAATTCTCTTCTTTCTTCTTTTGCTCTCCAGCCCTTGGGCTCACCACCTCAACCTGCTCCAGCAGCTGGGAGTGAGGGAGCTGCAGGAGCAGGCAGGGCTGGAAGGAAGGACAGAGCCCCAGGAAGCAGCAGGGCAGGACAGGGGTGAGATGAACTTCCCAACCCTCAGCAGCTGCCTGCCAACACCCTCAGGAGGTGCCATCGGGGAGAGGAGCTCCTGGCTGCTGAGGAAGGACCAGGAATAAATGGAAAAAAAAAGGTATTTTGGGTGGGTGCATGGCAGAGTGGGCAGACAGTGAAGGGGCTGGCATGGCTGGCCACAAGGAATAGTGGGATGAGTTTAAATTGCCTTTATTCCAGTGAAGAAAATTAACTGGGTTTTTAATCATCCCAATTAAAGCTTTTACCACACTACATTGTCCTGTTTAGAAGCAGGGCTCCATCATAACTTGAATAACCAAGATTCTCTGTTGAAATACATGTTTTCTCTGAGAGGGTCTGAACCTTTCTAACACAGGTCCCTCCATGCTGCCAGAGAGAGCTGAGTGGATTTGAGAATAATACCTGGAATATTCTTCATTTCCTTTTCTCCATGGCTGTGTGGCACTGCAGAGCTCTGGTTGCTGGTTTGCACCTTGTGGAAGGTTATTTTCTTTAACAGTGGCACTGGAATTAAAGTGTAAAATCCCCCTGCTGCCCCCTTCCCCTTTACAATGCTGAATGCAGCACCCACATGAGGAGCCCACCCAGGGAAAGGATCAGCCTGCCAGCAGCTGGAATATTTTGGATGGGAAGCCCTATACAAATGCAAGATGATAGTGCTGATAGAATTAACTACCTTGTAGCTCTGTGTTTGAGGCGTTGGAGAGGACTGAATGATTCAGAGACTGTGTTTGCAGTAATAGCTTTGTGCAAAAAAGGTCACTTAGAGATAAAGTGGCAGTTAATTCAAACCAGAATTTCAGGCTTAGCTTTGCCTTTTCCCCCCCTCTTTGAAGGAAATGAGAGGTGACACAATTGGATTAGCTACACATTTTAGGCTTTTTCAGAAACTGGGATATTATTTGCTGAAAAGATTGTAACAGTTCCAGGCTGATAAATGCAGTACATTGTTTTTGGCATGCATATCAATTCTTAAAACAAATACTCTTTACCAGAAATTTTGTAGAAGCTCCTTTGGACTCTGGACAGTCTATTAGGTAAATATGGGCTTTGTAGCACTATAGGAAAATGCAGAGTTTTACAGAAGCTTTTCAAAGCTTGGCAACACCATCCAGCCCAGCTTCCTTTACTTTATAACAAAGCTCTTGAGATAAGAAGAGTGAGGGAGATAGAGAGGTACTTTGATTGGCAAATGTGTCAGGAACAGAGATACAAAAATGGGAATCTGTGTGAGGCTGTTCCAGAAACCCAAGAGAAGCAAAGGACCTTTTCCTTCTCCAACACCACTGGGATGTCTGGGATCATAGGAGGTGAAAGTGATCCAGTCTGCCAAGGAATGTGTGAAAAGCTGCCTTCTAGAAAGTGCCTCTATTCTGTGTGCATGCATTTGCCATCAAGTACCAATGTGGGGGTACAAATTCAGGTTGTATTTACACACAGGTGCCCATCTCAATGCAGATATAAACTGCAATTATGTTCTGTGTGCATGCATCTGCCATCACATTACCAATGTGGGGGTACAAATTCAGGTTGTATTTACACACAGGTGCCCATCTCAATGCAGATATAAACTGCAATTATTTTAATTTAATTGACCTTCATTTCAGAAACTGCTGGCAGGTCTTCACAGAGGACCACATCTCTTAGCCCTCTCCATCAGCCAGCTGGTTCCATCTTTGCTTGAGTTCTGTGAAACGTTTGCCTTGCTGTGGAACTCCAGTTAAGGAAGGATTCACCTGCTTTGGAGTCTGCTCCCAGACCCAGAACTGGCAGGACATCTTGTAATGTGCTGTGTCCAAACACTGTCTTGCCAAAGCTGGAACGAAATTGTCTCGTTCAGTTTTGATAGCTCCAGATTCCTGGAGGTTCAACTTATTGGAAATCCAGAGCCCTTTCCATGGCCTGGGCCTGATGGCCAAGCTCCAGGGTAAAAAAAAAAACAAACAGTGTGGCTCAGTGAGTTCTTCTGGACTGGGGGTGCCTTTTTGGGCAGCAGGGAGGAAAAGTCACATCAGGGCCCACAGTGTGGCCAGGACTAGGTGTTGCCCTCTTGCTGTCCAAAACCAGCGTATCTTCACCATCCAGGTGGGAATTTTGGGTGTTCTTGGGACAGACTCACCTGTGTGGCTCTCTGAGTTGTCATCCCCCACCTCAACTGGGTCAGTAGAATCTTATCCATGATATTCACTGGAAATCTTTTGGCTTTGGTCACAGTAGAGGTTTTTGCTGCTTTGATTCACCTGTGAAAGCACCTCAAACCTCCAAGCAGGGCTGTGTTAAGGGATAGCTCCTGCCAGTCCTCTAAGGTGGCTTTGGGTGATTTTAAGGCCACTGATTGGCAAGGATGAAGAAATCTCCCTGCAGATCTGCTGGGAAATATTCAAGGAAGTGATAAAAAACCAAGTGAAGGAAGTTATTGAAAAGTACACATAGTTAATGATGGTCTAGATGAGCAATAAAACAAGGCAATATGGGGAAAATGTAAACAAGCCAGGGCCGAAGGGAAACAAAAGAAGTATCTTGCAGAGCACTGAGAAAATCACTCTGAGACTGGATAAGCAGGCAGAAATCTGAGAGAATATCAAGAAAGCAAAGTGCAGAGCACTGTCCTAAGGGTTAACTTCTCTGGAAATGCAGTTGGGCCAATAATACCAACAATTAGAGGGGAAAAAAAAAAGTGGTGAACCACATAGCCCAAAGGTGAAGTAAATGTGGAAGAAATATTTTGAAGCCTGCCTTAGCCAGCTTTAGGAGATTACAGCTCCTCCCTGCAATGCAAACACTGTGGACAGGCTCAGTTCCTCCAGCAGAAAACTTTGCTCCAAGAAGGAGTTAAAAGAAGGGATAAATAGCACAGCTGGCCTTTCAGGGACACAAACATCTGAAAAGGTGTATTGGAGCAAGTGGAGGTTGGAGGTAGCTGAGTAAAGAAAACAGTGGAATGAACCCTGAGGAAAAGAGTTCCTTTCATTCCAAGCAATCCAGAGGTGTAATTCATTGTCCTGATGAAATCAATTGTCAACAGTCTGCACTCAAGAATTGGGGGAAGAGACAGAATGGTTCAAATCAGGGAATGTTGCAGTGGCCAAGGTTTCAGAAGCCAGGGAATACATGGAAAAGTGTGGAGCGGGCAGGCACTCCCTGTGAGTCCATTGACAGTGGTTCAGCTGAGATATGCTGTGGGAAGCAGAAGAAACACAGGGAAAAACATGGAATGGTTTGGGTTGGAAGGGGCCTTCAAAATCATCCAGTGCCACCCCTGCCATGGCAGGGACACCTTCCACGGTGCCAGGCTGCTCCAAGCCCCAGTGTCCAACCTGGCCTTGGGCACTGCCAGGGATCCAGGGGCAGCCACAGCTGCTCTGGGCACCCTGTGCCAGGGCCTGCCCACCCTGCCAGGGAACAATTCCTAATTCCAAGATCCCATCTAAACCCATTGTCTTTCAGTTTGAAGCTGTTTAAAGCACTGATGAAAGCTCTGCTTGAACTCTTACATTACAGAGCCATGAGGATTTATGGGGTTAAGCAATTGCTTCACATATACAAAAATTCAATAAATTTAGTGAATGGCAAACCAGTCTGATTTCACCATCATCCTTTTGGTTTCTATAAAAGCTGGATGTATTACAGAGCAAAGTCACTGCAAGTCTGATGTTAAGGTTCACATGCAGGTGCAATTGCAGATCTGCCAGACATTCTTAGGTTGCAAACAAACCTGGAGGAATTATTTAGCAATAATTGGCATGGGGATGCATGAGCTGCAGCTAGAAAAAGGAAGTTATAAAACAAGTAGATTGTTATGTGAACCCTGTAAGCTTCATCTTAGCCAGGCATTTTGTGGTGCTTGAGGTTAAAAGTGTGGCATTAAATTGTTATGTTTCATGTCAAATATGAATGTATCAGAACAGAGCATGAACAGTGTTTTGGTGGACTGAACAACATAGTCAATACAAGTAGATAACCAGGCACTTAAATGCTGAAGTTGGAACAATACTGGGTGTAAAATAACAATCATTTGGAAAGGAAAATGCTGGAAAGGAACTCTGAGGAGAAGGATCTGGGGTCCTGAGTCACAATGAGCTGTCCATGAGCCAGCAGAGTGCAGAAGGCCTGGGGGTCATCGGGATGGGCATTGCCAGCAGGTCAGGGGTGATCCTTCCCCTGTGCCCAGCCCTGGGGACACCTCTGGGTGCTGTGTCCAGCTCTGGCTCCTCAGCACAGCAGGGACAGGAGCTCCTGGAGCTGAGCAAGGGCCTGGAGCAGCTCCGTGCCCAGGAAAGGCTGAGGGAGCTGGGGCTGCTCAGCCTGGAGAGGAGCCCCAGTGAGAGGGGAACCAGCCCTGGCTGGCCCTGGTATCCCTGTGTCTGTCTCTGGCTGGCCCTGTGTCTGTCCCTGTGTCTGTCCCTGTCTGTCCCCGTGTCTGTCCCTGGTGTCCCTGTGTCTGTCCCTGTGTGCAGAGGTCAGAGCAGGCCCAGGCTCTGCTCCAGGCCCAGCAATGGCCCCAGAGCCACGGGCAGGGCCTGAGCCCAGCAATTCCCCTCACAGGAGGCACAACTTCTGCCCTGGGCAGTGCCCAGCCCTGAGCAGAGCCCAGAGGGGCTCTGGGGGCTCCTCCCTGGGGACATTCCAGAGCCATCTGGACACAGCCCTGTGCCCTGTGCTCTGGGATGGCCCTGCTCCAGCACATGTCCCCAGATGAAGCTGTAGTCTGGAGGGTGTGCAGCCTCACAGACCAGACCTACTGGAACAAATACATTTGTACTCCCAGAGACCTTTGGACAGCTCTAGTCTTTATTGGGGCCTGTAGGGAGACTGGCTTTTCCTGTCTGTACAGTAACTTTCAGACATATTTTCTGTGGATGATAAAATCAGGAGAATGTGTGGGGGTATATGAGGCCACCTGGGTGCAATTTCCTAATAGCAGACGTGGGGTTTTGTTCTGGTGTTGTTTGTGGCTTTGAGTGCTGCTCAGCATCTTAATCCTAACGCATTGGCTGTGGTCTGTAAAGCCTCTAGAGAGCATTTTCAACCTGGGTACCTGTAGTTCAGCATCTATATCCATGTTTTAAGGCTCTGTTTTTGAGAAATGGAGAATATTTAATGCCCTTGACACTGACTGACCCAGCCTGTGGCAATGGATGGGAATGTGCAACCCTTCACTTCTTAATTAACTGCTTGAGAAAAGCAAGTGTCCTGTGTTAGAGACACTCAGAGGGACAAAACAGACCCAGCCTCCTCTCCTGGTATCTTGAAGATTATATTTAACACCACTTTTCAATAGTTGTCCCTGAAACCAACTCCTGATATAAACACTTTGGAGTTAATTATCATTAAAGGAGACTCTTGGTCAGGGCAGTATCTCTCAGTTAAATCTCTCTTTTCTTCACCTGCTGCCATTTACAAGCCTAAACAGTCCTCACAAACATTAAAATCGGGAGAGCTCTGATGTGTTTTTCTTGCCTTTAATTTTCTCCTTCACATGATGGATGGTGGGATTTATTGTAGCTCAGAGGAACAAACCAGTTGTTATTTGATCTGCCCCAGGCAAGCTGCCCTGGCAACAGCCAAAAATAATAGCCATGGTCCCTGAAAAGATTCTGCTTAGAATTTCTGAAAGAATTCACCTTTGGGGCAGGGAGCAAGCATGGAAAAATGCAGCCCCAAAGGTCAGCATTTTGCAATGCTCCTGCCACATGAAAATAGGTGGTTGTGATGGAAACTGTGGTGCAATCCTGGTGACAATGGGTGCAGCCAGCATCCCTGTCCACCTTCCTGTCATGGAGCCATCACTTGCTTCCCTCTCATATCATGGATTGGATTTTACTTCCTCTCAAAGCTGAGCTCTGCACATCAACGATGAAAACTGTTTTCTACAAAAAATTGATCTTGAAGTTGAGCCTTTTCAGCCCTGTCTGGACAAATGTTTGCCTTTGGTGTTTGGAAGATCACTTTCCATATCTCTTGTGCCATGATCTCTGTTGGTGATAGCAAACTTCAGGACAGTCTTTGTACACACACCCTGTACTGAAAACTCTGTGCCCTTCCCTTTATCACCCTCTTTTTTTGCACTTTCTGTAGTGTTCCATGCTCTGTCAACCTCAGGAGTTGTCTGTAGGCTCACTTCTTAATCCTCTTGGATAAAGTTTGGCAAAAGTACACACTGCAGTTCCTTTCATTCAAGCCAGAAGTTATTTTTCCAGGAAGACATGTTTAAAAATGCACAAAGGTACTCATTTAATTTGCTCTGCTTTTTTACTGCTGCTTCCTGAGAGTCCATCTAGTCTGGCTATCTGAAACCAGTAGCAATAACGCCACATTTTTGTCCCAAATAGTCACAGCTCAAAGAAATTCAGTAAAGAAAGTTCTAAAAAGGTATTTTTGCAGGCCTCTTATTGGTGCTCATGAAAAGAAGTTTCCAAGTAAAATAAACCATTATTTCTCAAGTTATCCTAAAGCAATACTCCATTAAAATATCCCTGAAGTTTTAAAGGTAAGGAAAAAACCTGATCTACTTGCTGGACACTGCTGAGAAATGGGTTTGAATTAGAGAATTAGAGAATTAGAGATTGTGACTCCATGGTTGGACGATGCAGAGTGGACTTTGCAGATTTAGCGATCCAAACAAACTGAAATCTGATTAGGAGAGATTTCCCTTCCCACTGCTGTCCTCCAAAGGGTGCTACTGAGGATACATGAAATTGAAGATGAAAGTTTCTCTTTGACTGAGGATTGCTCCTTGTGTCGCATCAACAGGAGGGATCCAGTGATTGAAGAGCTGGGGTTTTCCGGCAGTTCCCAGAAGGATTCCTGGTCATCAGGGCAGCTATTAACTAGGGAAATTCACACTTGAAGAGAAACCACAGAACACCCAAGACAGAGACCACCATGGGTCCAGGGGAGGAAAATTATAGACCAGGCAAAGCTGCCTCTGTTTCTTGTGGTCAGTGGCTCTGACAGCTGGCTGCTTCCAGCCTGCCTCTCCATCATCCCCTGGAGCAGCTCTTCTAGACCATAACCCTGGGTCATTGCTTGGGCCAGACATCCTACTTGCAGCTGAGAACAATACTGAGGATTATGTCTTGTAGAGCGTAGTTTTCCATAAGCGTGGATCCAATCCTACGGCAACAAATCCAGCCTCATGTTACAGCTATGACCTGAGGGACCTGGAGACTTGTCTGCTCTTGGAAGTGCTGCAGCAAGCATCTTTGCCTGCTGGGAAGCTCCCAGTGATGTGAGCAGAACTTCCCCATTGGGATGTTCATGCATCCTGCTGGCTCATGGTGTGGCAAATAGAGCATGCACCCACCACAGAGTATCACAAAGCAAAGATATGAGGACAAGTTCCAGGAATCTGAGGTGAATTTTTGCTGCTTTGGACATTTTGACCAGATTGGCAGGGGAGGGGAAATTAAAATCCCTCTTGGATCTGAAGCCCCTTGTCATTTTCACTCTGGTGTGGAAAGCCAGCTTGGATTTGAATTCCTGCTTGTGAATCTTCCCCGTCTCTGGGCAAGAACCAAACCCAGAAGATGCTCATTTCCACAGCCAGGGAGAAGGCAGCCAAATGTGCCTGGGAATGAGTGACTTTTCTCAGGAGCTTGTTTTTCCTCCAGAGCTCTCTGCTACCTGGAAATCCTTTTGCTATCTTGGGTGGCAACATGTCAGTATTTCTGTCATCAAGAAGCAAAAATTCTGGGCAGAAACTTAAATTTGGAAGCTTTCAAAGTCCTTCCATCCCTCACAAGACAGCAGTGGAGCTGGGGGTGTGAAATCCTGAGCCAGCTGGATGAAGAACAACCACCTAATGTGAGCAGATAAGACACATCTCAGCAACTGGAGTCTTCTCATATCCAAACTCGTTGGGATGAAGTCTTGGAAAGCTGCGGTAACAGGGTTTCCACAGAGGTCACCGCTCGCTTCATTGAGAACAGAGCTGGGCTCTCCTCAGCCAGATCCTTCTGTGTGAAGCTCATCAAGCAGAATAAAATCCTGTTCCAATTATGTGCTTTCCATGTGCACAAACCTCCCCCAGGAGCAGCAATGTCAGCCACAACCTCTCATAATGCAAAGAGCATATTGTGGAGGGCTTGGGCTCAAACCACAGCGTTAACCTGAAGCTGGCTGGGAAAATGGGCTGGGAATTCCTCAGGGTGGCCACTGCTGCAATGTCAACAGAGTTGTGACAAAAGAAAAAAGGTGGAAAAATGTGTGTTGAGCATGCTGGGAGCACATGTAAGAGGGGAGAGTGTGGTGTCTTGTTTTTTGGAGTGTGAAGATTCCTGTCCCCGTTAGCATCCACAGGCCTGGCCAGCACAGGGAGGAGCTGGAGCTGCTGCAGAGAGCCCAGAGGAGGCTCCAGGATGAGCAGAGGGATGGAGCAGCTCTGCTGGCAGGAAAGGCTGGCACAGCTGGGATTGTTCAGCTGCACAGGAGAAGCTTTGGGCTGAGCTCAGGGTGGCCTTGCAGGGCCTGAAGGAGCCCCAGGAAACCTGGAGAGAGACAATTTCCAGGGCATGCAGGGACAGGACACAGGGAATGGCTCCCAACTGAAAAATTACAAGTTTAGGTGGGATGCTGGGAAAAAATCCTTTCCTGGCAGGGTGGGCAGGGGCTGGGATGAAATTCCCAGAGCAGCTGTGGCTGCCCCTGGATCCCTGGCAGTGCCCAAGGCCAGGTTGGACACTGGGGCTTGGAGCAGCCTGGGACAGTGGGAGGTGTCCCTGCCATGGCAGCAGTGGCACTGGATGATTTTGAAGGTCACTTCCAACCCAAACCCTTCTACAATTCCCTGAATAGCATTTCCTGCAGCACCTCCAGGTCCAGTGTTTTACCTTTATTTAATGGGAAGCTCTATAATGAATTTTAACCCTTTAAATTCTGTTTTTATCAAGAACTTCCTCAGTAAGAATCAGGTGAGGGGTTTGATGAAGAGATGAATACTCTAAAGCATATGGGAAAAATACAAAAACTAGAGGACTGTCTTCAAATAATTGAAGAAAACACAGAGTACATAAAGCACAAATATCTGTGTTTACCAAGACAAGGCCCAGCTTTACATGTGGATTTAGTTGTGTACAAGCACAAATAGGTATTTAGCAGTTCTCAGATGACACATCTGCCTGCTCAGGACATCCTTGTTTTGTGGCAACACCCCTTTCTCTGGTTTTTATAACAATGCTTTATATCCTGGGTCTGATTTTTAACTCACAATTTGGGGATTCCCAGGAACTGGAAAGAGATAAGGCCTGAAGAGTGGCTGTGGCTTTTCCCCATGCACACTGCACACATCCTTCTGAGCTGGACCATGTTCCACATGAGAAGCCCAAAGCACTTTTTCAGTAAAATAACTGATTTTTAGATCAAGTTGCAGGTGCAGATTTCATGAGTATGGCTAACTTTTCTGACAAGGATCCAGTTTTATTGTTTCTTTTCCTTACTTAAGTTCATTCAGAGCCAACATAAAATCTGAAAATGCCCTGAGCAAGCCTCTTATCACCATGGGGTTTCCTGCTCAGCTTTATTGAATGCTGAAGTTTGGATCAGTATTTCAACATCTCTGGCCCACACTTTTGAACTCACCTTTGGTTGCTGCAAGGAAAGAGATTTTTTAGCCCTGGTAAATCTGAAGGGAAAAAAAGAAAATTTATGCATTTTGGAGGGTACGAACTGACAAATTAACTTATACTTCTGGCCCACCTCAGCAGCAGTGTGGGAACAGCCCCAGAGCTTGTGGGCATAAGTGACACTTGCTTAAGGTGGAAAACTGTGCAAAGAAAGGTATTTACATTTTTAAATCATGCACACAAAGCTTGAAATCTGAACTGTTGTGCATCTTTCAGAGCATATCCTCATATTATGAGCTTCCAAAGGCCCCTCACACTACAGTGGATTTAATGGTCACCATATTCCAAAAATCCTGATTTGGGGGATGTGTGGGAATAGCACATTATTCATTTATGATTAGGGCAGTTTGTCGAACTTTACCCAGAAGAAAGAAGGGCAAAGGTTTAATTGGGGATTTTTAATAATGTATAATCCCAGCAAAACATAATTTGACTGGATAGTGAAAGAGAAATCCTGGTGTAGGTGCTTCATACCATGATGAAGATCTGCAAACAGAACAGCTCATCTGAAAGCAGGAAAAGACCTTCACAGGCATTTTTATATATAAATACAAATATATTTATAGCTGTTGCCATCTCCCTCATGGTAAATATAGAGAGACACCAGTGCAACAGGTTCATGGATTCAGGGAACAATCCAAGTCGTGTGAAATTCTTTAGTCTCTGGCAAAGTGGAAAAAAAAAAATCACCTCTAAGTGTTGCCCTTTTAAATGCAAAACAGCTGCTGCCTACTGGCACTGCCTGAATGCTGCACTTGACAGCAGAATTCCAGCTCCTGCTTTCCTCTGGTCTCATATCATGGCATTATTAATATCTGTTAATGGCATTTAGATCCCTGTTTAGCAGGGATTTGGCTCTGCTGGTGTGTTCCCTGGGAATTTGGGGTGGGATGGGTTAGGTTGTTTGATGTGCTCCTTCTCCCAAGGGAAAGGGAAGGAAGTTATCCAGGCACTCTGGGATGTGCCTGCAGGTGATGCTGAGCTCTCCTGTCCTGGAGTAGCTTGCTGGGATTTGGAATTCCCAGGAATTACAGTGTAAGGGCATCAGAACTACAGATCCAAGGGCATCACATGAGCCTTTCTAGTGCTGCAGCATCTTCCCTTTCCCTGCTGCTGTTTGCATTCCCAGGGAATCCCATCAAATTCCAGTACCTGACTCCATCCTACTCAAATCATTCCTGCCTGTGCTCTCTGCAACTGGGAGACAAAAGCACCCAGGCAAACCCAGAAAAAGCCATACAAGGAAAGGAGTGTTGTGGATAAACACATTGGAAAATTTGCTGGTCAGAGATTTCAGCTGCTGCAGCTCAGTGTGTGACAACCATAACCTGAATTGATTTCAGATGAGTTTCAATGTCCCTTTTGCCAGCAGGAAAGAGGTAATCAATAACGCTGACTTTTTAGCCTTCTTCCTCTTTTCTTAGCTTTATACAACCACTCATAACCTTATTTATTTAGGAAATAAGGCCTTTCAGGGACTTTGATCAGCCTGGCTGAAGTTTCTTCAAAGATTAACTGACTTCTTTAGCAGTAAATTCGTTTCCTCTGAAGCAGGTATTTGCTTACCACGTAGCTGGGTGTTGAGAGCTGTGCAGTTATAAAGTTTGCTGGGCTCAGCTGTAGATTTCCTTAACACACACTGCTGACATCACTGAGTCTCCTCTCGGACTCTTTTTCTTTTTTTTTTTTTTTTCCTCTCTTTCTCCCTCCCTCCCTCTCCTCCCTCCCTGTCTCCAGTTTCTTTATTCAGGTAATTCCAACTCAGGCTTATTTCAACTTGTTTTTGACTGACAGCGAGGGAAGGGAGACTCTCTGAGGGGTTTGTTTTGTGCTGGATTTTTTCAGTTTTTTTTTTTTTTTTAAATGCACACATGTTTTATTGAAAAGCCACCCAATCTTCTATAAAAAAGATTGTTTGACTTGTCATGACGATAACATCTAGTAAGGAATCTGAACATTGCTCTTTTACAGGTAAGAGGTATTTGTCAAAAATCCATACATGCTTAGCAGTGCTTTGGGAGCTGTGTGGAGCTGGAAGCTAAGGAGTAGGTGCTTTTCCTATTTTTTCTATATTTGGGTAGTTTAAGGATTTAGAAACTGTATGTAAGAGAAAAAATGTTTATAAAATTGTGCCTTTTCCTGGATTTTGACATAGAGGCAGCTCAGCAGTTAAGCAAAAGCTGTCACGGTTTGGTCTTTCCACTGATGTAAAGCACTGAATGTGGGGTTGGTAATGCATGGGGCTGAGATTTTTATATATTGGGGAGGGGGACAGATGCTGAACCTGTTTTTGTCACTGTTTGCCTGCCAGGATTTTTTCCCTGTAGAAATCTAGAGTGCTGTTTAGAGTGTTGGAATCAGAACTTTCAGCCAGCTCTTGCTCTTTTTTCCAGTGCAGAAATCAGTTTTCATTGGCATGGTGGGAAAACCTGCCTGGAACTTTCTCCTGTCCCTGTTACCTTTGTGTACAGGAAAAGAGAATGTCAGTTTTCTGTGGAAGGTGTAAAGAATGTAAACATGTCTGAGTTGGAGAACTTCAGGCATTGTCTTCCAACTTTTGCCTGTGTCTTCACACAACTTGTTTACGACAGCTCTGACTTCTCCTCATAATCACAATCAAAGCCTGTGGTGCAAATTCCCCTCTGCTTTTCTACTGCCTCCCTTTTTATTTTCACACTGGGATTGGGCTGCAGTGAGAGTTACAGATAAAATCTCCTTTTCTCCATGAGGTGCTGGTTGTGAAGAGGAACAAAGCTGGCTTTCCTTTGTGAACCAGGAGTATCCACAGCACTTTTTAACTCACCTTTTCCCCTCCCATATTGTATTTAGAGGCATTTCCAGGGTTTTTCTGATCACAGTGTCTTTGTGGTTCCCTACCAAGACAGTGTTTTCTTGTGATATTTTTTTTTTTAATTGAGAGGGAAGGAGAAGATTTGCTGCTAAAGAAATGGCTTCTTTATTTCCCTGGTTATAAAATGTCACAATGCTCTCTGCCCTCCCTAATAACCAGCTAACAGGAGGGAGGAAGCAAGCCTGGAGCATAACACGGTGCTGCTTGTACAGAACAAACTGGCATCACTTTTATAAAGCAGAGTTGTAGACCAGACCAAAAACTTCCCCAGGAATTTCATCCCAGTAAATGAGGCATGGCCTAGAGACAAAAACAGCAGCAGATGACTTGGGCTTCAGTCTTCCAATGTACATACAATAATTCAGTCTGTTACTTTTTATAGAATTTCAAATGAAAGCAAATAATTCTTTTTTATCCTGGCTCGTTATGCAATGAAGCAAACAAGCTATTAGCACACAGCTAATGCTGCTAATTGCAGCTGAATTTTTTATTGATTTATCCAGATTTCATTTAAGCTGTCTGGAATATTATTTCTGCCTCCTGTCCTTTTTCCCTCTCCTCAGACACACAGTCCACAGAGACAGGCTTTATTCTTTGGGAACAGGTGGAGACCAATGCTGGAAAGGACCAAGAAGAACAGAAATGTTACTGTTTTACA
The DNA here is from genome assembly GCF_017590055.1 of Onychostruthus taczanowskii. Taxonomy (NCBI): domain Eukaryota; kingdom Metazoa; phylum Chordata; class Aves; order Passeriformes; family Passeridae; genus Onychostruthus; species Onychostruthus taczanowskii. Next base: position 12,712,337 of record NW_024498906.1, read on the forward strand.
TGCTGAACCTCTGAGAATTTTGAAATAGATTTTGATTCACTTTTCCTCAAGGAAAAACAAGACAGGTTTTGAGGTGATGTTTTTTGGTTTGTTTGCTTGGCAGAGGGAAAGGTCTTTATCTTTAGAGGCACCTTATATGGGTATGTAAATTATAAAAATAATTGATTCTTGCATGAAACAGTTAAAATCGACTTTGTCAATTTACTAGGAAGGAATTTACTAAATGCTAAATATCTGAAGGCTGAGCTGTCCTTAACCCCTTGGGATGACAGAAATCATGAATGACTTGAGTGAGTTATTACAGGCTTGAGCATCATTTCAGCATTCAGTGTGTCTGGATGATTTAGCATGGCAAAGGGCTTGGAGTTAATATGGCAAAGAGTTTGGTGTTAATATGGCAAGGAACTTGATCTTAATATGGCAAAGAGCTTGGTCTTAATATGGCAAAGAACTTGGTGTTAATATGGTAAAGAGCTTGGTGTTAATATGGTAAAGATTTGGTGTTAATATAGTAAAGAACTTGATGTTAATGTGTACAGAACTTAATGTTAAAGTGACAAATAACTTGGTGTTAATGTGGTAAAGGGCTTGGTGGTAATATGGTAAAGAGCTTGGAGTTAATATGGCAAAGAGATTGGTGTTAATGTGGCAAAGAGTTTGGTGTTATGTCAAGGAACTTGATGTTAATATGGCAAAGGGCTTGGAGTTAATATGGCAAAGAACTTGGTGTTAATAGGGTAAAGAGTTTGGTGTAAATGTAGAAAAGAATTTGGCAAAAATCATGTGCATGTTCCTGGAGTCAGCAGGGAAGAAGCAGCTCCAAAGGACTGGTTGTGCATGAACTGAAACTCCTGCTCACACTGCCTGCCTGTGCTGTGAAATGCACATGGATCTATCACTAACCAGAGCATCTCTGCCTTCTCCCAGGAGCAGGAAAATGTCCTGTTTGACCAGGGAATTGTCTTTGTGTGGCCAGCACACCCTGGGGCTCACAGCAAGGCAGAGGTCATGGCCAGGCAGAAAGGGAACGAGATGTGACAGCAGTGAAGCTTTAGGTGTTGTCACCCTTCACTGGACAAATATTGCTTGGACATGAAGAGGGATTTTTGGGGCAATCCTGCAGTTCTGGGATAAATCTGCAGAGTTTTGGGACCTCTTAAGTTCTTTACACCCACTGGGGAAAAAGGGGTTTGGCAAATTTCATCTTCAGGCAGAGCCTTCTGCAAACCTGCTGCCTCTGGTGAAAGTGCTGGGACAAGGGCTGGTTCCATCTAAAATCATATTTAGTTCCTTTCTGGTTGGTTTTTCTCATGGAGATCCTCAGCTAGATTTGTCTGTGCTCAGAGAGCCACCTTCTCTTTGTCATGACTCAAAAATTATAAAATAAAATAAATTTTGACTGGGACAATTGTACAACCTGATCAGATTAATTTAATCTTCATTGTTTTTACTGAGAGCTTTCACTGTTGGTTCAATCTGGTTTCATATCATGAATTTATCTAAAATTAGCACTTTTGCACTGAGAATATGATAAAAATTATAAAAATGGTTATCTGTTCAATATATTACCATAATCTGTGTGAAAGGAATATATATATAAAAATGCACCTACATAGATGACTTTAAAGGACATATTCTTAGCATGAACTGATGAAGAGAAATTTCAAAATTTCCCCTTTTTCTCTCTAGAATTATACAGCCTGACAAAAACTTAAATGAAATAAAATAAAATAAAATAAAATAAAATAAAATAAAATAACCAGAAAAAATAGGAAAAAATAGATGTTTACATTTTAACCAGTGAATAAATAAATTTTCCCGGTTAAATGATTTTAATTTAATTTTTAATTTCCCAAGGAAAATGGCAACCAGACAAATATTTTTGTGATTTTTCTGACCTTGTTTGTGAAATTTTCCCAAAGTTTCCCCTTGTTTTCTGCCCAGGAATAATCCACTCCAAGCTGCCCACCCTGGACACTTCCATGCGAGCTGTTCTTTCCTGAACCCTCTCGCCCCAGCAAACAGTCTTTGATTTTCAGAGAAGACCAAAAGTGTATCAGCATCTGGGAGGAGGTGTTGGAATTGCAATCCTGTTTAATTTCCTTATGTAAATGGTAAAAATTTCTCACAAAAATAGGATGAAAAACAGAAAACTTTTTAAGGCAACATTTTATTTTAGGCCCACATTGAGTTGTGTTGACTGGCACAATTAGTGGCACTTGGTAGTTGATCTCTAGACTGTTCCTAGCTTAATATTTTTTGCTTAAAACTCCTTTTTCCCTAATAGGCAGAAAATTAAATGTTGTAAGGGGGTCTGTTGGGGTTCCTGGTCCTTGAAGTACTTTCCTACTCTGTTCTGTTGTTGCAGTCTAAAAAATCCTAAAAAATTGTCCAAAGAAACTCCAAACCATAAAAAAAAAAAAAAAAAACCAAAAAAAAAACCCAAAAAAAAAAAACAAAACAAAACAAAAAAAACCCAAAAAAACAAAAAAAAAACCCAAAAAAAAAAAAAAAAAAAAAAAAAACCACAAAAAAAACCCACAAAAAAAACCAAACAAAAAATCCCCAACCCTGAACCTTAAATATATAATTTTGAAATAAAAATGGATAAAATTTCACTATATTTTTTGAACAAAAATATACAAAATTTAGCATTGACTTCTTTTCTTGTCAGAATAAAATGTCCAAAGCTGTGACTTGATCACTGAACCTTAAATATATACTTTTGAAATAAAAATGGATAAAATTTCACTATATTTTTTTGAACAAAAATATACAAAATTTAGCATTGACTTCTTTTCTTGTCAGAATAAAATGTCCAAAGCTGTGACTTGATCATGACCCAAAATAATACTTATTGGTAATAAATCTCTCAGCTCTTTTTTAAGGTGTCAGCCTGGGAACATAAAATCTTACTTTAAGATTTTTTTTTGTTTTGAGTTTGTGGTTTTTTTTGTGCAGAAATGCAAAAAGACACATTTCAGTGGGGCAACCCCAGTGATTTATCCTCCTACTGTACCTCAGTGTGGGGTTCTGCCTTTGCAGGTGTATTTTTTGGTTGATAAACAGTGAAAATGTTTGAGAGGACACCATGCCTTTCAATGCTCCAGTGCTTGTTTAGATTTTATAAATAATGATTATATCATCAAGGAAAAGCTTTTGTCTGTGATTGCTTTACAATCACAAGAAATACAGAGAAATACAAGAAATTTGTTAACCAACCAAGACATCACATAAAGACTGAAAACACCTTAGAAATTATAACAACCTTTCTGTTCTCACAAGAAACTGATTTAAGCACTTTTCTACATAAGCTGAAATTTTTACAGTGAAATCTGAAAAAAAAAAAAAAGCTGGAAGAATGACTAGATCTTAATTCCCCAGCCTCAAAAATGAAACAGTGGACAAGAATTTGCTTATTTGAGTTCTTAAAATTCCAGTTGCTTAACAGAAATTAACAGAAATTGCTCCTGATCTTCAGCTCTGCTCAGCTTGAGGCAGTACAGTAATAATATATATATGATTATTATATATAATATATTATTATATAATTATTATTATATATTTTGCCATCAAATAGTTCTGGTTTAACTTTTTTCTCTTTATCAACTGATCACTGTCTCCTATCTTGCTAATAAATGTCAGGTGAACCATGGTGAAAAGGAGAGGAGGGTTTGAAATCCCACCATGAAAAGGGGAACCTTTGAAAGAAGCAGCAGTGCCAGAGGTGTAGGATGTGGGTTGTTCATATTTTCACAGAATGCCAGGATCACTGGGTTGGAAGAGACCTCCAAGATCGACTCCAACCCAGCCCCAAGAGCTCAACTAAACCCTGGCCCCCAGTGCCACATCCAGGCTTTGTTAAACACCCCCAGGGATGGTGACTGCAGCACCTCCCCGGGCAGCCATTCCAGAACTTTATCACCCTTTCTGGAAAAATTTGTGGTGATGCTGGTGGGGCTGGGATGGCACTGGATGATCCTGGAGGGCTCTTCCCACCTTGACAATTCTGGGATTCTCTGGTCACGGATGACGGAGCCATTTAAACCTTCAGGCCTGATGAATCCATATTTTGGTGAGGGTGGTTGTGACAGTTTCCATGCTGACAGGGATAGCCCAGCTGACCTGTGACAGGGAATGTCACAGGAAAGAACCTTTAAAACAGAGCTGACATATCCTACACCCTAATTTAAATTCCTAGATGGGTTGCTTTTATTTTAGAAACTTGTTCATCATCTTCAGTGCATAATTTGCATTTTTTACAACAATTAAACCGTGTGTGTGATGGACAGGGCTCATCATGGTGTGTGATCTCACCTGAGATCCCACACAGCTCAGCACTTCCCATGGGATTTCACCTGGAAGGCTTCAGCAGTACAACTCAGACTGACCTGTATTTATTTAGGATATTCCAATTTCAAAAGCACACCTGTACCAGGTAATTAACATGTGTGGTTCTCATCCTTCCAGGAGGAGGGGGGACCTTCACATGCACTGCAACACTGGATTTTAATGGAATAAATAAACTTGGCAGCTTCCAAAAGCTCTGGCCTTGCTGTAGAAGTGCAAGGAAAAGACAATTTCAGCTGTCTAAAAGTTCAAGATCTGGTCTCAGGTCATCAGGCACTTCAGGGAGATGGGCACATCCATCCCTCAAGGTATCCCAGGTTTCCATCCTGGAAAAATGCCTGCTTCCAAGGAAATAAATCACTTATTATCCATGCTGATGCTGAACATAGCCTACAGTCAGAACAAATTATTTCTCACAGCACAGCAGGTCCTCAACACACTTTGCAGTCAGATGAACAAAGAGGAAAACTTTAGATCTGCTGTAAATTATTTCAGATCTAACAGTGAAGGACACAGAGGAGGAGCTTTGTAGGTGAACACAATGATGGGGAGAAGCTTGTGGAAGTTGTATCGCACACAGGTGGATTTTCAGGATGTGGGAATTTTATTTATGTCACATGGGAAACTATTGTGGAATGGGAGAAGTCTAAACGAGGAAAGGAGCAAAAAAAAACCCCAGGGACTGATTTGAGGACAAAGAGGAATGAGATGCCAACAAAGAGCAGAAGAAAGCAGAGCTGTGGGGGTCAGGGCAGCAGCTGGAAAGGTTAGGGGTGACCTTTAGGGGTATGAAGAAGTGAAAGATGTGTTTGAATGAATGAAGAAGAAATTAAAATGGTCAAAATAGGAGAAAACAAATAAGATTTTTTTTTTTTATCCCAGAATTTTTGAGTGGGTCAGATGAGAAGGACTGTGAGCAGGAGGAGCATTGGGAAGTGTTAATTAATGAACTGAAACTCTGCACTGGAAGAAAAAGGTGGATTTTGGAGATAATGTGGCACCAAGCTGCCTGCAGACCAGAAGTCTGAGCTGTGCAGTAAATGGAGCAAGGGAGCAGCTTTTCAGAAAGAGTTTTTACTTTGGGAAAGGCTGGTTTTGACAGGGTGTCACCAGAACAGGGAATGGAGGAGTTTTCTGCTCTGCCACTGAGCTGCCACCTGGGTGGTGGAGTGACAGTCCCTGGACTTTCAGCAATGCCATGATCTTAACCCCTTCTGAAATCTGCTGCAATTGGAGATGTTCACAGTCCTGCTCAGCTGCTTTTTGAAGCCACCTATCTTCAGCACTTACCTACAAAATATGAATTCTGTTCAAGCAGCACTAAAATAGAATATGAACAGCACTAAAATAACACAGAATGGTCTACCAGTTACACATTTCCTATCAAGTGTGTTTTCCAATGAAAATGGAGGCTTTATTAAATATTACAGGGAAAGTACAGAGGGTTGGAGATCAAAAAGGTTGATTTTTCCACTGGAAGAATGATCTCTTGTGGGACATACAGTTGATTTCCTCATTCCCCAGTTATTCTTTGTGCCTAAACTAAATTTCCATTGATGCATCGAGCCTTATTACAAGGCGACAGAAAATAATTGGGGAATGGTGGTATTTTTTGTTCTCATAAATCAGGCAGCTTGGAAAACATCAAAGTGCCTCCTGAAACCCACGGCATCTGTAAAACTCACAGAAAAACAAGGTAGAGGAGCTGCTGAGTGTTGTAAAAATAAGTTTGCGGTGTCCTGAGCGCAGTCGGAAAAAATTCTCGGCGGTGCAGGAACAATGTTCTATTCACCCTGGTGGCTCCAGTGATCAAAGCTGGACCTTCCCAACTGTAAAAGATTGCAGGAGCTTTGGAGATGACATGGGATCATAAAGGAGCAGCCATAAAGATAAGGGATGTGTAAATAAATCAGGGAAACCAGGCTCCTTTGAGGGTAAGGAAACGCAGGGGCTTTGAAAAGCAGCATGAGATTTTTCTCTTGTTTGGGCACATTATCACTGCTTTTATGGAGGTTCCTAAGAAACTGTGAGGAAAAGAAAAAGGAAGAGGGAATTGTAGTTGTGTTCCCAGATCCTAACAACCAGGACAGGCTGTGTTCCTTCAACTGTCACTTGTCACCAAACCAACCCACATGGTCCTTACAGTTGGCTAAGGCTTTTCAACCAGAAACCTTATGGGCTGAAAATGCAGGTTTAGATGAAAAAAAAAACAAACCCAAAACCCCCATGATTTTGTAAAAAATTGGATTTTGGCTTTATGGAAGCAAGATGTCATAATCTGTCACTCCAAGGAATGTTTTAATCACCTGATTTAAATGAAGCACATTAGGCACATTTAAAAGGAAAGGCTTAATTTTGGTTTGAACAAACAGCCAGAATGACCTTTTTCTGTTTTGTTGTTTTGTTGGTTATTTTTTTTTTTATTTTGCCAAAAAAGATGAAGCTTGGGTTTTTTTCTTGTTTTTTTTTTCTTTTTTTTTTTAAATTTTGTTTTGATATTTCTGGTTTGGTGAGAAAATCCAAAACCATTGATGTGCACCAGTACTTTCATGCTATTTCCTCTCTTTCCGAAGCCACAGTCTCTGCAGCAGACTGAGGGGTCTGTGTCATGGAAATTGGCAGGGTTCAAGCAATTTGGGAAAGCAATGAGGAAAACAAAGATTCTTTTCCCTCTGATTCCTTGGGAGTTTATCTGGAAGACACAACAGAGCAGGGTTGTGTAACCTTCCAGTCAAGAAACTCAAAAAACAGCTTCTTCTTAAAAAAGTACCTACTTTTATCCCAATTTTTGCTGATATATGAGTGACAACAAACTCCTGCACAATGTTAGCATGTTGCTGATGGAAAGGATAAATAATTAACCTGGCCTATTTTAATTTCCATCACCTAAGAGTGAAGGGATACAAACCAGCCCACGTCTTTAAATCCATGGGCTAATTTCAGCTTGGCTTGGCAGGTGAACAGAGGCTTCAGAAATTATGTTCCAACAAGCTCCAGGAAAACAGGGAGCTCCATAAGTCAGAGAGGATTTATTAATGTCTTTCCTGAGAAGATAAATCAAGGGGGAGCAACCTTAACCCCATGAGAATCCCTGTGGAGGCCAGAGAAATGGAAAAGGCTTCGGATGGAGCTCATGTGTTGTTACAGCCGTTGGTCCACCAGATTTCCCCAAATTCAAACCCAGGTTGGACAGGGTTTGGAGCAACCTGGGGTAGTGGAAGGTGTCCCTGCCCATGGCATGGATGATCTTTAAGGTCCTTTTCCACCCAAATCATTCTGGGATTCCATGAATTTGCTGGTAGCCCAAAATACCCCGTTAAAGGACATGGCTGAAGCCATTTCCACTCGGAACTCCCCAATGTTTCTCACCTTTAATCTCTGATTTTCTCTCAGCCCTCACCTAAAATACCAGCACATTCAGGAGTGTTAGGTACTTCATATAAACAGAATGGTGTTTTACCAACCAGCAGCTACTTTTGCTTCATATTTATTAATTTTTCAATCTCCTTGGCACTCCACAACTACAGCTCAGAGTCCCAAGCAAGCAATGGGGCTCAGAACCTCATAAACCTTAGGGAGAAAGCATTCCCGTGGACAACACTGGGGTTCTTTCCTATTTCTGCTTTGAAAACACAGGTAAAACTGAATTCTTCCTTCTCCTCTGCATGGCTCCCCCCCTGAAATGTGCAGGAGTGGAAAAAAGGGCATTTTTCCACTCATTGCAAGGAGAGTAGGGAAGCTTGGCACATGAGAGAGCTATGTACTGGAATTTGGGTGGGTCTAGGAAAAAGCACAGACTTCAGTGGAAAACATATATGGGTGTGTGTGTATGTGTAAGCAAAAGCCTTTTAAACCTTAAATTAACCACATCCATGGATTGGTCAGGAACAAAATTAAATTTAAAAAAAAAAAAAAAAGAAAAAAAAAGAAGAAAAAAGAGAAAGCTGTCCTGAAACAAAACTTTTGGGCAGCTTGAGGATAAGCAAGCCTACACCAATGGGGAAGTGTCATTGATATCTTTAATTCTTGCCTGACCACCTCAGGGAAGCAGGTGAAAGGCCCTGGTTTGTAAATCAGCCCAGAATTCTGATGGTTTAGAGGACCCCCATGACCACTTCTGTCCCCTCTGAGAGCTGGTGAGGAGCAGCAGGGGTGGGACAGGAGTGGGGACAGACATGGGGACACGGTGTGTGAACCCCAGGGTGACCCCAGCACACCTTTGGGAGGTGTTTTAGCAAAGGGCTTTGCTCTGAGAGCACAGCCCCAGGTGGTGGTTCCTGGTCCTTGTGGATGTGTCCATGACTGGACATTTGAGGAAATTATTTTATTTCAAGATCTAGAGACTTTATTCAGGGTAATAATGGCCAAAAGGGGGATGCGTGTGAAAGACGCATCCACAACTGAATTTAGATAGAGCAAAATCTCCCACATCAATGCTTTAGGTTTGCAACTGCCTGTGCTTTACAGAACTGGGAATCACAGAATCACAAAATCTTCTGGGTTGGAAGGGTTCCACAAGGACCATCAAACCCAATTTTTAAGGGAGTGACCCATCCAGGGACTGAACCCCCAACCTTAGTGCTTTTAGCACCAGACACCAACCAGCTGAGCTCACACACCATGGAATGATATTTTAATAAAAAAGTACTTTAATAAATACTTTAAAATTAAAAATGCTAATATTTAATAAATACTTTAAAAATTTAATAAAAGTATTTTAATAAAGTATTTCAATAAACCTCTCATTTCCATGTAAGTGTGCAAAAACGTTTGCCCATTAAATATTATATCCTGAATCTATTGAACACTATTGAATTTTCTTTCCAGAATTTAGAAATTTGTAAGTTTTGTTTAGGTGAAGTAGCTTCCAAACATTTGTTTGAGATGAAGCAGAGCTTGCTCTCCGTTTATCAGACCTTGACAATCAAGGGAAATAGGTGCTTTATGCAATTTGAAATCTTTGTAGTGCAGAGAAAATGGGGTAGGAATGAACATTATTGAAGATGTTGTGTCCCTCAAAGAGAATATTATCCACAATTGCTGTAATTCACTGTAAAGCAATTAATTATCAAAAAATAAGTCAGTTATATGTGGCAGTAACATCATCTGTGCTTTGCCTAGGAGAGAAAGTCACCCAGTGTAAAAATAATTTAGGTTTGGGTGAAAGAAGTGGGTACTTTGTCTCACAGGCTGCATTTTGTTAGCATGAGAGAAGAGTCTCTTTTTGAAAACATTTTCCACAGTGTGAACTTGTTCACACAGGCAGGGCAATTCCTCATAACCAAATAACTTCCTGAGAAAATCAGCTTGCAACAAGTTTTAAGATGAACTCCTGAACAAACCCATCCTTCTTTCTTGGCAATGTGCTTTGTGTGATGGCAAACATCCCTCCAAATTCACTGCTGTGTCCTGGCCATGCAGAGATGACAAAAATTTGGATTATTTAGCAGGTTGTTCTGTATTTATCGTTGTTCTGCCTACATAAGGCAGCACACAACAAACAGGTTAAAAGGATCCAGGAATTCTTTTATATGAAAAATTTTACTCCAGTAACAGCATCCACCTTCCTTCTGGGTCAAGGTGTGCTGTTAGATTTGATTTTGTCCACATTAGGAATAAATTAAAAAAAGGTTACCAGTATACTTGAAATAATTTTTTTCCCCTTACCAGCTTCATGGCCTTTTGCACCCTACCATTACTTTCAATACTATTAAGGTTTTTAGATATTTAAAAAGCACAGGAATTTTAATATTTTTTGGTGGAAAACTCTTCTCATAGCCTGACATTTCAGTGTTAAGGCTTAGTTTAGTTTAGGCTGCACAGAGATGGAAAATTATGAGCAGGTTTATCTCTGCAGAGTATGTGTACATAATGTTTGTGGGGTACTTGTGGGGTATCAAAGCAATTCTTAATGAGCTCGTGGCGTGGGCTAAAGGAGAGCTGTGATTTACTGGAAATGTGATTTATGGGGAGAAAGCAGAGTGAAAACTCTGCCCCAGCGCCCTGCAGGGAGCCTCACCCCCACGGCCACACCTCCACCCTACTCTGAGAGAGCCCTGGCGTGCAGTGACTAATTAAAAACAAACCTCAACTTGACTGGGACACAGAGCAGCCAACTGGCACCACAAATTGTCATTAAAAAGAGAGCTGCTGAGCCCCAGGATGTGTTCCTGTCCTGGTGGGGGTGGGATGCAGGTAGGAGATGATGCTCTGGGGGTGCTGGAACCTGGTGTCCGATGTTGGGTTTGGGGCTCCAGGGGATCTGGCATGAAAAAAAAAAAATAAAGAGGGGCACAAACCACTGTAAACTGTCTGCTCTAACTGGTCTGAAATGCCCCACTGCTGCCTGATAAATGTCTTTCCTGTCTCAGCTGACAGGGAGAAGCAGCAGCCCTGGGGAAGGCAGCCTGCAGCTGTTTTATCCAAATTTTTGAATGACCAGCAAAGCGCTAACTTTTCTCCCTGCCATGACTTGGCATGCTCCTCTTCGTTTTCAACCACCTGCTGACAATTGAAATTAAAAATCCAGAGGAAGTGTCTGGTTTTGGGTTTGTTTGCTTGCTTGTTTTTAAACAAAACCAGATTTTTATTAGGCCAAGAAATGAATTTGGAGGAAAAAGGCAAGCAAACAAGAAAAGAAAGCAGAGCAGTTTTCTGTTCCACTAACCCCTCTTCAGCTCTGAAACAGATGCAGCAAATTTCAAACCAGCTGCAGACTGGCAAACCAGTTGCTCTGACTTTATTATTACTATTGCTATTATTCAAAGTGATGAAGTGATGAGTGAATACTGGGGAGGTTAAAAACAAGGTGCTGTCCTTTAGCTGCTGTGAAAGAAGGAAAGCAAAGATACAGCCAACCTGTGGTGAGCAGGGAATGACAGTCCCAGCAAGCTGTTCATGGAATCATGGCTGTTCGTAGAATTTGGGTTGGAAGGGACCTTAAAACCATCTCATCCCACCCCTTAAAACCATCTCATCCCACCACTGCCATGGCAGGGACACCTTCCACTGTGCCAGGCTGCTCCAAGCTCCAGTGTCCAGCCTGGCCTTGGGCACTGCCAGGGATCCAGGGGCAACCCCAGCTGCTCTGGGCACTCCCCACCCTCCCAGGGAACAGCTCTTTCCTCACATCTAACCCTGCCCTTCTTCAGCTTAAAGCCATTCCCCCTTGTCCTGTGATGCCCTGTCCTTGTGAAAAGTCCCTCTCCAGCGCCCTTTAGGAACTGGAAGGCTCCTATAGGGTTTCCCTTGCAGCAGTCCAGTCCAATCCCTTTGTTCTTGTGCTGACCTGGGAGGGAATTCCCTTCCCCTTGAACTTTTTCCAACATAACCTCAGCAGTAAATGGCTTCAGGCTAATTATTTTCTATCTTGTTGCCTAATGAAGTTGCCACCCCGTGACCAGAATACTGAAAGGAAACACAGACACCCCTGATTTGGGTACAAAACCATGGAACTCTTGGCACATGAACTCATGCAGACATATTTCAGCCAGGTAATTTATACCGGGCAGCATCCAAAGAGGCAGAAATCAAGGGAAAAACAACATCTTTGGAGCAAAAACCTCATCCACCTTGAGCCCCAGCTCTGGAGTCAGCCAAAAAAAAAAGGCAGCCTCTCTGGGTGCCTTTTCCCTGGGAGCTGTGCTCCAGAGAGGTGGCCTGTCCCCACTCTGGGATGGGGAAGGCAGCAGGAGCTGTGTGAAAACACTCTCCCAGCAGCCAGAGCAGCTAGCTGGCCAAGGGCCTGTTCCCAATAAAGGAATTAAGTACTTAGGAAGGACTTAGGTAGGCCTGAGTTGACTAAGTGGAAAACTATTCTGCAGAAAATCCCTGCCCAGTTCCTGTTTGGTGCTGGAATGTGTACAGGTGTCTTCATCCCTGACCCTCACCCTGCTGGATGCCCAAGAGCTCTGCGTTCAGGCATGCCACAAAACACCTCATGGATTAATTGATCTTGTGTCTAAGCAGGAAGAGCCAAAAAATGAGGCATTCCTTGGCTTGTCTTCAATCTTCTCCCAGCACATCCCCTGCTCTCCCTCTCCACCTCCCTCCTGCTCCTCAAACCCTGTGGCTGCTGCCACTTGTGTTCCCAAATCTGATCCTTGGAGGTGAAGTGAGACTCCTCCTTGAGTGTGAGGATTTGTTCCCACTTTTCTGACTGATAAGGAGCTGGGAAGATGGGGAGGGGAGACCTTGCACTAAATGAAGCTTTGCAAAGTTTGAAACCACTGAAAACAGAGATGTTGCTGCATGTGGCAGGGGGTTGGAATGAAATGAACTTTAAGGTCCCTTCCATCCCAAACCCTTCTGTGATTCTCTGATGTGATGGAGAGATCAGGAATAAGTGGTGTGAACCTACAGGGAGATTTTTGCTGAAAAGAAAGCATTATGCAGTCAGCTACACTCTTCTCTTGGGGTGGGGTCAGCTACACTCTTCTCTTGGATTCACAGAGAGTGGGGAGAGGAATGGGATACAAAACAAAATGAGGGAAAGCAGGATAGTGAGTGATACCCTTGGGATAAAGAGAAATACCTCCAGGGAGGAAGAAAGACAGGATTTAACTGCTGGAAGTCCCCAGGGTCAACCTGGAAGGGGAGCGTGAAGAAATAGTGGCAGTGACTGCAAAGCAGGACAACAGCTGGTGTTAAGCCCTCTGAAAGTTTAGTCCTGGCTTTGTAGTGGCTGCTAAACTCAACTGGGATAGGACATCACTCCTGTTCCAGCTTAGCTCCTTCTCTGTGCTGAGATGTTTGATGTTCCCACAGCAGCCTGAGATGTAACTGGAAGGGGAAGTGCAGGGTATGTACTCAATAAGCAAAATGCAACAATAAATGTCCTTTTCAGCCTTGCAGAGCAGCTCTGGCACCCAACTTCCCAGAAACAGAGAGGGCAAGATCCCAGGAGTCTGTTCAGACTTGTCTGTGTAGAAAGAGCCAGGGATGGTTTGCACAGCAAGAATGAGGAAAGGGTTTGTGGGTGGGAAGAGCATCACAGCACAGGCAGGTTCTAAATGCCTAGCTGAGCTCTCCCAGTGTTTGAAAAGACTTTGGAGCAACAATGTGCCAGCCAGGGAGACATTTTAAAGTATTTTGTACTGCCCTGCTGAAGAAAAACAATTAATAAAAGAATTTAAAAAGCAGGACAGGTTTCTGGGGAGCCTTTGTCTCTCTCTCTCTTTTTTTTTTTTTTTTTTTCCCAGCTGAGCACAAAAAGGAGAGTTTTGTGATGTGAGGAGTTTATTAATTTCTTCCTGAAAGAACACTTTGGTGAACTTGAAGGATGTGCATGGCAAAGCCCCTGCTCATCCCCAGAGCCCAGGGCAGAGGCTGGAGGCCAGGATTTTGGGAGGGTGGATGCTCACTTACAGAGTGTTAACTGCTCACACCCTTGCAGGATGTGCTTTTTCTCCCCTTGGAGGCCTTGGGAATCACTGGGAGCTTCTCCATTAATTTAATAAGCTTTGAGTCATCTTTTGCCTCCATTCTGCCTTCTTGGTTGTTTTCCTATTTCTTTGCATCAGTGTAGTTCCAAAGGCTCCTCTGTGTAAATCCATAATTACTGCAAAGCCTCGCACCCTGTCCCGGGGAAAAAAACTTTCCTGGACAAATCTCCCTCAGAAACAACACACATGAGACTTCTCCAGCTTTAATCCATCTTCTATGCCTAGCAGGTAGCAGCCTAGGAGGGACAGATGGGTTTGGGTTTTTGCTTCCTTACATTGCTCTGTAAATGGTTGTTGCCCTGACCCTGCTGTGAGTGATGTAAACCCCATCTCTGGCTTTAGCAGTGCACCTCTCAGCCCTCCCTGTGCTGGCCCAGGACGTGTCCCTGCTTTCACCTGCTCCTGGTACCCAAACTGGGAAGAGTGACCACTCCCAGGGCTGCCCTGTGCTGATGGTGGCTCCAAGGTGGCAGCTGAAGGCAAACTTTGGGAGCTGATTTTGACTTGAGAGTGTATTTACGGTTCTCTTGCCTCAGTATTTTTGTGATAAAAGCCAAAAATGTGTAAGTTCAGCTTTTCAAGCTGGCCTGTCACCCTTCCCTAGTGGGTCCTAGCACTGAAGGGCTCCTTTTGGAGCCCAGGCTAGCAGTGTCCAGCTGTGTGGCTGTGCCAGAGGCAAAGCACCCTTTTCCAGCCTCTCCTTCCCTCCCTCCACTCCTGTGAATTCCACAGCTGAGCCATGAGGAGGATTTTGCTGGTTGACAGTTGTACAGCATAACCTGGTGCACAGCCCAGAGGGAGGAGGATGTTCATGCTACGCAGAGCACTGAGAATTCAGGAGGCACTTTTGTAACCTACTGAACCACATCAGACCTAGGAAAGATCTGAAGATTATGCAGCCCTCCTCAATGTTTTCTTTCTTCACCCCTGGCTTTTCATTTTTTCCTTGCCAAGCCTGCTAATGGTTTTTTGTGCTGCTTGAAAAAACAGCTCAAGTTCTGCCCCCATATCGGAGTGGCAGCGAAGCATGCGTGAGGATTTGCTCCAGTGGCAAAGCCACATCTGATTGAGGGGGAAAAAAAAAAAAAAAAAAAGGAAAAACAGCTGAGGCCCTTCGAACAAGTCATGCTCCTGTAGGCTTTTAATCACTTGTGTCTGCCAAGAGAGATCTTGCACAAGCAAAGCTGGCTCCATGCAAGAGGAACATTTTTGCGTGTGTGCAGGCTGGCTCCCTGATAATGTGCTCCCTGGAAGCAGTGGAAGTGTGCTGGTTAGATCCCTGGCTGCTGGAATTACCTTAAGGTCAAGGTATTCATGCTTGGTGGCTTGGTATGTAGTTCTGTGTTTTATTGACTTTGTCTGCGCTGAACTTGGAGGCTCCTTTGGCTGCTCCAAAAGGGCTGTGAGGAGAGGAGGTAATTCAGAGGGTATTAGAATGCTAGACAAGCCTGAGACAATTTCATTTTCTTCCCTCCTGAAGTGTGTTTCCTTAATTCTGCTTCAGCTCAGTTTTATTTGCAGCTCCACTTTGATTTACAGCAATAAAAAGTAATTTATCGGTGTAAAATCAGTTAGGGAACAGACAGAAGTTGTTCTTTTAATTTAAAAATGTTTATTACTCTTATTATTTAAGCTTGTTTGCTCATATTAACTTACTGTGGTAGATGTGCTTTGTGATTTAGAGTGAGCATAAACCAAGCAAACCAAAGTACTTTGGCTGGGATTGATTGTCAGGGCAGAGAGTGTGAGGTGCCTCTGTAAGATGGGAAATAGCAATGCAGGTGCTATAATGTGGTTTTTTTACACATACAGACACCCATAAATAATTTATTTTGGGATATTGTAGTGGTCACTTCACTCAGGAAGCAGTGGGCAAGTGGGGGCAGGAGAGAATCCTCATCTGAAGCCCTTTTTTTCTTTTTTTCTTCTACTGATGGTTTCATCAGAGTTTCTTCCCCCAAGTGATTGCTGCTGGCTGCTGCCAGTGATAAGGGAGGCAGCGTGACAGATCCTCTCTTCCCATGTCACTGTGGCAGAGAAGGGAAGTATTTCTGCAGGGAAAGGAAACCAAGAGGAATTTCCCTGGGGAGGAAAAGAGCACTAGAGGAATTCAGGATCATGCAGGAAAGAGTGATGTGAGAGAAAAAAAAAGAAAATAGGAAGCAAATCAACACAAAAAAATACCCTGCCACCAAAAAAAGCACCAGGATTTGGCTGGGATCCATTTCAGGAAGTGGCTGTAAAGCTGAGTAACTTTGTCACAAATCAAGGGAGGACATAAAAGATGATAAGAGAGCTCTGAAAAAGCCTCATTCACCTATGGCAGGCTCCAAAATTTCCCGCTCTGCCACATGTGGGATCAATATTACACACGGGACAGGGAAGATGGGCAGTGAGGAACAGCCTTGGAGCAGCCTGGAGTGTGCAAGACTTGTCCAGGGCTGCACCAAAACTTCACTTCTCAGCTTAATACCTGAAATGGCAAATTTTACAGGTCTGTTGGTGCAGCCCAGGGAAGAGACTGTGCCTTGAAAATTCCTTCCTACCTCCCATCTTTTGGGGGGAACTCTTCTGCTGTGGCATTTTGGTGTCGTGTCTGTGGTGCTGTCCTCTAGCAGGTCTGGAAATGTGGGAGGCTGCTGCATTCTTTTCATTTGGGGCTGTGGACAAGGAACAACCTATTCCAGGGCAGAGCAGAGAGAGGACAAGGAATGTTACCAGGCCCTTGAGAGGGATGAATCTTTGCCTTCCCTGGGAAGGTGGGCAGGCCCTGGCACAGGTTTTCCAGGATCCCTGGCAGTGCCCAAGGCCAGGTTGGACACTGGGGCTTGGAGCAGCCTGGCACAGTGGAAGGTGTCCCTGCCATGGCAGAGGTGGCACTGGATGGTTTTAAGTTCCATTCCAACCCAAACCATTGGGTTTCTGTCACGGTTGTTCTTCCCACTGCATCCCACACAGAAACCAGCCCCTGTGCAGGATCTGGGGTCTCCTGGGCATGGCAGAGCCATGGTGAGTGTGTGGAGAGATGAGTGCCCTTGGGCCATCCCTGCCCTTGGACAGGTAACTCTGACCTTCAGACACCCTGGAAGTTCTGGCCCTGCTCCTCCAGCCCAAACCCACCAGCTGGAGCTCCAAGGAGGGATGGTGGAGCCCTGGCTGTCCCCATCCTTCTGACCTCCAGGGGAGGAGGAGCTGTCAGTCCTGGGAATTGCTCCCAGGAGCAGCTGTCCAGGTAGGCTGAGCAGGGGGTGGGATGGGGACATGTCTCCAACACTGGAGCAGAGATCCCAAATAGCTCTGGCACAGCAATTTGTGGCAGGGAAACTCATTGTGACAGCGTGCAGGTGAAGTCTAAGAGGAAATGTGCTTGAGAGGGAGAGGTGTACTGATTTCAGAACAGACTTTGGGCATGTTTTAAATCCATGTCCCATCCAGGGAGAGGCTTGGTGTGGGGAATGGAGCCTCTTCCCTAAGGAACATGCACTTGCTGAAGGGTTTCCCTTTAGAGGCTGCACATATTTACCTCCCCTGACAGCAGTGCTGGGTTTGGGCTGGCCTGAAGAGCACTTGCTTGTACAGTCCTTCCCAGCCCTACTCCTCCCAGCCCCCACATTTCCTCCCGTTGTTCTTTTTCAGATCACTTGAAGGTTTTTTCCTGTTTATTATCCGGACATGCTGCGCTCTGTGTGTTGATTTGACTGTCACATAAGGAATCTCCCACTGGGATCATGGATGCACTCCTTTCTTACATAAATATATATCTGTGGCAATGGTTCAGGGCTGTGGAAGAGAAATGTTGGTGATTAAACCAAAGCTGTAATGAGCTACAGTTGTTAATGAGGGCTAAGTTTAATTACCCTTTCCCAGAAAACCTGCAACAGTGTGATGAGTACAGTCACAAACAAAAATTCTCCTTAATTGACATAACAGGAAAGGTACTTCAGTGAGCAATTATGCTGATGTCCTGGGCTGGCACATGTGTGTCCCACAAATATATCTTGTACTTCCTGCAAACTTCTTTTAAGTAGCTATAAGGAAGACATTATTTTTTTTTTCTTTTCATTTTTTTTTTCCAGCAGTTGGCGAAAACTAATCACTGACTTGGAGGCTCTTTTTGAGGAAAACAATGGGACAAAACAATGCCTTTTTGTGAGACCTGCCAAAGCACAAAGGATGCATGGGATGTTTTTTTTCTTTGTTGCTTTTGTCAGCAGGAAGTTTTGTTGTTGGGAACGACTATAACATGCACTGTCCTTGCTCTACGTAATCTCTGTCTGGTCCTGTGAGCCGGGTCCTGCTCCGTGCCTCCTCCAGCTGGCACAGGCAGGGCTCTGCCTCACCCCGGGGGCTCTGCCCAGCCCCGGTGCCCGCACTCTCCCTCTCCATCCTGACTGATGCCCAGTAAACAAATCCAGGAGTCGGGTGCTCCAGTGATTGCTGGGGTCGTGCAGGTCAGGGCCCACTTTTAGAATGCTGACTTTGTGAATTACTTTCTTTTTTTTATTTTTTTTTTCTTCCCTCAGACAGCTTAAAATGTGGGAGTGCTGTCCAGTGCAGACAGCTTCAGAGTGTTGCACCCAGGTGTAAATATTCCAGACCTCGCCTTTGATGTGCTCAGGTCTGCTTTGTTTCCCTCTAGGTTGGTTGTAGGTCCGTCACAAAGAGCCAGATCCGACTGAGTAAATCACTTGTGGAAGTTAATTGTTCCCAGTGAAAGCTGGTCTGGCTCATTCTGCCTCTGTCGCAGGAAGGGACAGAGGTGGTGAGCTGGATCTGCGTTCTGAACCCAGCGACTTTAATTCTGATCAGATGTCTCTCTTCAGGGCATTAAAGAAAACCTGCTCACTAATCAAAAAGAGCCTCTTCTCTAGAGAAACGTAAGAAAAAAATATATTTAATGCCTTTTACAGAAATAAAGTACTGATATAAAATTTCAGCTTTGACAAATTTCTTTTGCAGGCTATCATAAAAGAAACCTACTTCTCCGTACTTGGCAGGCACCAGAATCAAAGAATGATTATTTTTTTTTCCTGGAAAAAAAAATTATCAAATTATTTGTGATGTCAGATACTGTACAGTGGTAACTTTATATTCCAGCTGTTTTTATTCACTGCTGCTGTGTTTAGATGATGCTTGTGCTTCTCCCCATCAACATTTTCAAATACTCCTCGGGGTCGTCTCTGGCTTCATTAAGCAGCAGCTTTCTTTTCTTCTCTCCCCAGGACTGAGGCAGTGAGGATGGAGCCCACGAAGATCAACATGTCCCGCGTGCCCCTGGTCAGCGGCGGCATCGACAGCGCCATGCTCAAGGCGCACAAACCCCGCGTGATGTCCAAGAGCGGCCACAGCAACGTCAGGATAGACAAAGTCGACGGCATCTACCTGCTCTACCTGCAGGATCTGTGGACCACAGTCATAGACATGAAGTGGAGGTACAAACTCACCCTGTTTGCTGCTACTTTTGTCATGACTTGGTTCCTCTTTGGGGTGATCTACTACGCCATTGCCTTCCTTCACGGCGACTTGGAGATGAACAAGTTCTCCCCAAAGCGGGAGCCGTGCGTGAAGAATGTGGATTCCCTGACTGGGGCATTCCTCTTCTCCCTGGAGTCCCAGACAACCATTGGCTATGGATTTCGTTTCATCACCGAGGAGTGTCCCCATGCCATTTTCTTGCTCGTGGCCCAGCTGGTCATCACCACCCTGATTGAGATCTTCATCACAGGTACCTTCCTGGCCAAGATCGCCAGGCCGAAGAAAAGGGCAGAGACGATTAAATTCAGCCACTGTGCTGTCATCACCAAGCACAACGGAGAGCTTTGCCTGGTCATCAGAGTGGCAAACATGAGGAAGAGCCTCCTGATACAGTGTCAGCTCTCTGGGAAGCTTCTTCAGACCTACGAAACCAAAGAAGGGGAGAGGATTCTGCTGAACCAAGCCAGTGTCAAATTCAACGTTGACTCCTCCTCGGAGAGTCCATTTCTCATTTTGCCTTTAACCTTCTACCACATTTTGGATGAAAGCAGCCCTCTGAGAGACCTCACACCTCAAAACCTCAAGGAGAAGGACTTTGAGCTCGTGGTGCTCCTGAATGCCACGGTGGAGTCCACCAGTGCTGTCTGCCAGAGCAGGACTTCCTACGTCCCCGAGGAGATCCACTGGGGATACGAGTTCGTGCCTGTGGTTTCCCTCTCTCCAAATGGAAAGTACGTGGCGGATTTCAGTCAGTTTGAGAAGATCAGGAGAAGCACTGATTCTACTTTTTACAGCATGGACTCTGAAAAGCAAAAGCTGGAGGAGAAATACAGGCAGGAGGACCAAAGAGAGAGGGAACTGAGAACAATGTTGTTACAGCAGAGTAATGTTTGATTGGATGGAAAAACTATTCTGAATAATCTTTTTTCTGCAAACTGAAAAAAACATACTTTCTGTGCTGTATGTCTGCTGTGAAACCAGAAGTGAAGCCCTTTTCAGGATTATTTCCTTTTCAGTCCTATTTCAGCAAATAGCTTTGGTGTACAGTAAATCGACCCCTTTGGCTGAGTTGTTAATCAAGTACTTTGTAATTAGGCAGGATTTCTTTGTTCCTGATTGTGACTTAGCAAAATTGGGTTTGTGTTAAACCTTTGCCTGATGCCACCACTGAAAGCAGACATGCCACTTTCCATTTGGAAAGTGAAACTGGACTCACTGTGCTGATTCCCTCAAATATTTATTTGACGTGGTTTTACTGTGAACATGCAGGGACAGCACACAGCACTGCTAGAGGAAAATGTGCTCCTTTGAAATATGTATCTTTAAAATGTATATTCTCCTACCAGGGATCACCTGCGTGGGGATTCCTGGCACTGAAAGTAAGTTGATTGAAGAGACAGATGGTTGGATGTGGGAAGAGCTTCAGGGAGGGGTTAAACTCCTGAAATCTGGAAGGAATGTGACAGAGCAGTGCTGGGTGGTGGGGAGGAACACTCGCTCTCTGTCTCTGCTGCTCAGAGCTTGTTCTGTGATTGTTTTAGGATCACTCCTAAAACAATCCTTTTTTTAACCTTGCTAATGCCTGATTTATATCTGATAGCAAAAAGGGGAGAGGAGGGCAAGACTCACACAGGATCACAACAGTAATCACCTAGTGTTATAGCTGGCTTTGAGACATCTGGTTTTTATCCAGTGTAAATAGTTTGTAACAGCACCATAACAATACAATTCTACAGATTGCTTGCTTTGCTCCGGACCGTATTTAATTTTGGTTAAAAGAAAGCTGTGTAATGTCTGTAGACAATATTTACTTTTTCTGGCAGCCATAAAGGACAAGCATTCCTTTCATCCAAATCAATTTTGGTCTCCTAAAACCATTCCATTAATAAATGAATTTAATTTGAGCAGCTCCTGATCTCTTTGTGTCACAGGGAGAGGGTGGAGTACCCTGGAGATGTTGAAAGAGCTGAGTGCTTGAAGGAGGCATTTGGCTCTGGCACAGAGCCCTGGGAATTCTGCAGGTCACTGCAGTGGCCAGAGGACAGGTGACAAACCAGTGGTGTCCACGTAGCATCTCTGTTATAGAGGTTTTTTTAGTGGGAATTTGAAATTATTTCTGACTCATATCACTTTGGCAGCTCTCTGAGTTCTAGAGATTCTGCTCCTCTAAAGCTTTGGCAAGGAAAAGCTGTTTTAAATGGGCCTGGCCTGGGAGCCACCAAGGCTGACAATGATGAGAAGGTGGGGGGGTTGGAACCAGATGATCTTTAAGGTCCTTTTCAACCCCAAGCCTTCTGTGTTTCTGTGACTTTTGGCATCATATCACTCATTTTTTTTTACTGTACTGTGCTGAGCTTCCTGGCACCGTGTGGCCTGGTGGAATGCAGTGCTGCAGTCTGCCATACAATGTTCTATAAAGCAAATAAATCCAGCAGGCTGAGCACAGAGGTGGCACCAGGAATGGAAGTCAGGGAGAAAGGAGCACACACTGCAGGGACCTGTGGGGTGTCTGCAGGTGGGGCAGGGTGGTGGTGGTGAGGAGGGCATGAGGCACTTACAACTGCTCATTTGTGTAAATTTTTAGCTCTCCTGTGGGGAAAAACGTACACGGAATCATGGAATGGTTTGGGTTGGAAGTGATCATCTTCCACTGTTCCAGGTGGCTCCAAGCCCCATCCAAACTGGCCTTGGACTCTTCCAGGGATCCAGGGGCAGCCACAGCTTCTCTGGGCAGCCAGGGCAACATCCAGGTACTTGTTTGAAAAGATAAACTTCACTTAATCCAGACAGTTTCTCTACCCATTACAGAGTGAACAAGTTCTCTCAAACCGCTGTAGGCAGGGTCTGCCTGGCATTTGTGGAAGGAATTTCCAGGTTCTTTTATGCTGGAGGGTAACACAGGTTTGCGGCCCCATACAGAGGATGTAGGTGTTTAAATGATGGTTATTAATTTCAAATTTTCCAGCACTTTTCCTGATTTCTTGTTTCATCACACACATAAATTGTGTGCGCTCCGAGAATTTTTGCAGTCACTTAATTGAGCTGAGGTTTGTGTCCCACAACTCAAAGATGCTTTGGGATGAAAGTGCACAGGTGCCTTAACTCTTCATCACAAGCCCTAATACCCATGTTTTGACAATCAAACAAGCACTCCTATTATTTATTTATAAAGATAAGGACTCAGATAATTCCTAAAATAATTGTCACAGCTGTGTATTGGCTGTAAAACAGCTTCACCTAGAGCAAATGAGCTGGTTCTTCTCAGAAACATCTGATGGTGACCTGATCCCTTTGTACACCAGTCCCAAAGTTCAGTCACTGTGTTCCAGTCATCATATTGTCCTGGAAGGAAAAAGCATCCTAAAGCACGTTAAAGCAAAAACTTTGAAAAGAAAGAAAAAAAGAATCACAAAAAGGGATTTCTCTGGGCTTTTGGTTCTACAAGGAGAAGGGAAGAGAGGAGAGAGGAGAGAGGGAAGGGAAGGGAAGGGAAGGGAGAAGAAAGAGCTGTTTCTTTACAAAAAGAAAGAATAAAATTGTTTCTCTACAACTCACTGGCAGGAGGGGCAGTGAGGGGGGGTTGGGCTCTGCTGCTGTGTCCCAAGGGAAGGAATGAGGCCTTAAACTCCTCCAGGGGAGGCTCAGGTTGGATATTGAAAAAAAAGTCAGAGAAACAGTGGTCAGCCCTTGGGCTGAGCTGCCCAGGGAGGTTTGGAGTCACTGTCTGTGGGAGTGCTCAGGAGGAGTCTGGATGTGGCCCTTGGGGACAGGGTTTGGGGTGATGCTGGTGGGGCTGGGGATGGTGGGACTGGATGACTTTAAGGTCTCTTCCAATGTTGATAATTCTGTGAAAACACTGGAAATCTTTTACAAAATTGAGACAAATCCTCATTAGCCAGTGAGAGAGACTGCATAGTAGTGTTATATACATACGTAAAAATAATGTTTATTGACTTCAGCTTGAGAAAGCAGCCTTGCTCTGGAACGAGCTGATGTTTTCCCTCCTGCTGCTGTGCAGGTTCTCCTGCTGCTGTGCAGGTCAAGCCCAGCAGGGCAGCAGAGGATCAGCAGCAGTGGGAAAATGTCAGGACATGTGGATCTGATAGGAACCGGCAGTAAACCACCACCTCTCACTGCTTGTGGCCACCTCAGCTCTGGGGATTTGCCTTGCCTGAGAAGGAACAGGGTGGGGAGCCAAAAAGCAAAACTTTGGTGAGCATCCCAAAGCTGCCTCACCCATGAGCAAGGACTGTTGAATCTGAATTTCAGATTTCAGGGTCTAAAGAAAGCAGTGGAATCCCACTGCTCTGTGTGAACAAGAGTATGAATGTGTGCAAAAAGTAAATTCTCCATTCCCGACACATTTAAAAGTCAGACTTTTTAAAAATCCAGTCATTTGCTTTTTAAAAATTTACTGGGGAATATGACATACTTACATTTCTTTTATTTATGAGCTATCAGTGAGCAGAGCATATTTAAAGTACCTTTATTGTTTGGACTTTACAGCCCACAAATGAATGAGAACTTATTTCACCTCATAGACTGTCTCTGAATTATTTGCTTTGGCTTGGGCTTAAATAACTCATTGTTCCTTTTTTATTTTTTAAAATTTATTTGTTTTTTTTCTCTGTAGGTAGGTGATTGAATGAGTGTAGTTTCACTTCTGTAGCTTCCTTGCAGAAGATGAGTGTGCCAGAGTCAAATCCACCATCCCTCACTGGTGTTTCACCTCATCTTCCAAAGGGATGACAATGCCTGTGAGAAGCCAAGGATTTGACAGGGGAACAGAGTGGCCTCCAGTAAAACATGGTTCTTTAATTTTCTGACTGGAATTAGGAGGGAAAATAGCCATTAGGTGTAAAATATACTGAGGGAGGGGATGGGAAAACAGAGGGGAAAAAAAACCCCAAACACACTTACACACATCCATGTGACTGAACATTTGCTACTTCCATAGGATGCCAGGTTAAAAAAACCAAACAAACAAAACCAACAAAAATCAACTCCCAGATTTGCTGAGATGACTCAAAACCCTGGGAAAAGTGAATACAAGAACTGTATGTGAGCAAATGTTCCTGATGCTTTGAGAGTGTGTTTGCTCAGTGTCAGCCTGATGACAGCCTGAGCTCCTGAGGGAACAGGTAAGACTCTGTGATGGCTCTGACAAATCCATCACGGGGAGGAGTTTCAAAAGGCTCAGTGTGTGCTCCAGCTCTTGCTTATCCATTGTTATTGTCCTGCTGGGCTGTGTCCTGCTCGTCCTCCTGGTGCTGGGATTATGGGAATAATGGGAATAAAACTGGTGCTGGGATTATGTGAATAAACCTTGTGCTGAGATTATGTGAATAATGTGAATAATCCTGGTGCTGGGATTATGTGAGTAATGGGAATAATCCTGGTGCTGGGACTATGTGAATAATGGGAATAAACCTGGTGCTGAGATGATGTGAATAAAGGAATCTTCCCCTGCCTTGGCTGCTCAGCCTCCAGCAGAAACTCTCTGCAAATATGAGATTACCAGAACAGAGCCCTTTCAGTGCCAAAGGTGCTGCTTGGACATCCTGTACCTCTGTGGCCTGACAGGAGCATTTCCCATGGAAATGGGATGTCACACATTCCCATTCAAGGCTGCTTTGTCCTGTGTCAGCACGTGGCACAGAGGGAAGGGAATTCCACCAGCAGCACAGCTTGCAGGGGCTTTTTGCATCTCCTCCCAACATTTTGCTTTTTAGACACATTCATGCTCTTGTGCACACAGGGAAATGGGGTTTCACTGCCTTCTTTAGACCCTGAAATTTTAAATTCCTCAGGGCTGGCTGTGCCCCTCAGCTGATCAGAGAATTGATGATTTCATTACTTCTCTGCCATTCCCTGGAAACATTTACCCACACAAACCATGACTTGTTGGTGGCACTAATTACACTGGGAGGAGGAAAGTGTTTAAGGAAATGTGAGTACAAAAGACACCTTGCCATCAATTATTCCCTGTGGACAAAACCCATCCCTGCTCTACCTGTCTGCTCTGCCCTGCCCAAATCAGCATCCTCAGGGCCAGCAGCACAATGGAGCAATTCCTGGCACCCCCAAAGCTCCAGATGAAATCCAAGTGTCTGACAGGCACTGAGGGAACCCAAACCAGCTCGTGGAGGTTTGTTGGTGCTGAGATCCTGCACTGTGGAGATGCCCTGATGATTTTCATGCAGAAAAAGTGTCCAGTGGGTGCAGCAATATGAAACTTGCATTGGCCACCCTCTCTGAATATCTACTCTTTTGGGAACACATCAGCCTCAGACTAAAATGTTGAGTTTTTATACATTAAAAAGGACTTAACAGAGGTCAGATGGCTCCAGGACTCATTACTGGCTTTTGCAGTACAAACTGTCCACTCCTATAGACCAATTTCAATGTTTTTTCCCTTCTCCTGCCCATATTAAGCATCTAATTATCCAATGTTGGTTAGCATCATAATTTATTTATCTTTCCTTTGCTACAAAGATGTATACTTGAACCATGAGCAGAGTATGATTTCACTTAACAACTGTGGTTAAGCAACAATCTTCAAGTTAGGTAATTGTTATTCATTCTTTACAGGATGAAATGGGTAAAATGGTCTGAGAAATGTACCCTTTGCTGTGCTCCAAAATGAGAAATATCTCAAAATAAATATCAAAGTCCAAAATCTGGGATGAATTAGGTGATTCATGCTAAATGACCGATCTAGACAGTTATTGGAAAAAAAAAACCCAGATGGTTATTTTCGAAAAAAAAAATCCTAAATGCTACCCTGATGGCAGAAAAAGTTCAGGAAGAACACTGTACACCATAAGTGCCTCTGAAAGTTGCTTGCTGTGAGTCTGGATGGTTTTCCAGTGGAAAGCTGCAGGCAAACAGCTGCTGTCCTGAGAGGAACGCAGGTTTCAGGGAATGCTGGCTTCCCAACGTGTGTCCAGCTGATATTTGTGTGACAGAACCACTCTGGTTCCAGTGCAGCACCATCAGGTGTCTGGAGAAGGTCAGAGTGGAGGTTGTGTAATTCCTAATGAGATTCCCAATTTCTTCTTCTCTCCCTCTGCTCTTCTCCATGGATTCAGAGCTGTTCTGCACCCCAAGTGCCCTGAAAAAGCAGGGAACAGCAAATGAGAGCCGTGGGAGCTTTGCATGAACATGAAACATCTCTAAAACTGCAGATTTGAGTTTATAATATGACACTTCATGGCTGAAAAAAATAAGGAAAATGCTTTCCAAAAGACAGACAAGGGAGAGGGATTGAAATAAATATCTTCCCTCAGTGTGGAGCACTTCAGAACTGAGACTTGCATTCCACTCCAAATAAACTGCACCTAACTATAAGGAAGGCTGTGCTTTATTTCTAGAGAATTGTCCTAATTCCAATTATTTTTTTTCTTATTTCTGGGTGAATATGACAGCTGATCCTTTCTCCTGCAACCAGAGTGTTTGAAAGCCAGAAGAGCCACTCCAAACCAATGTCTGGAAACCCAGAAATGGTTGAGCCTTCTGATACATTGGGAAAAAAGTTTACTCAGCTGTGAAATGCCCATTAATGAAACACTGATTGCTTTACCCAGGCCATTTTATTTGTACAAACCTCACAAACCCGGGCAAATCATTCACTGTGAGAGGAAATAACCAAGCTGAGTTTATTCCCTGATAGACTTCTTCCATTCCCCACTTCTAGAGCAAAAGGAGAGCTTGTATTCACATGGAGTTATTCCAGCACAATCATTTAACAGCTCCCAGGAACTCAGTGCACAGTGGCAGTGCCTGTGGATGCTGGGGGACTGGAATGTGGGTGTCTTTCCTTGTCTCAGTTTCACTGAGCAATCCCAGCAGAAATAAAAAAGAAATAATCACATTGCCACATGGCTCCTTCCATTTTACCACTCTCACACTCTGAATTTACAGCTCCTCTTATTCCAGATGTGTTTATTTGCATGTGCAGACAAGCCCCAGACTGTGAGGAACAGCTCCAGCTTCCCTCATGGAAGTGGTCCTTCCCAGGAATTCTTTCTGGGTGTTAATGTCACTGAAATCCAGAGGCCAAATTCTTGGCTCCACGGTTCCCCTTCTCTGCAGCATCCTGGCTTTGCAGAGAGGCCATAAAACTTATCCAAAAAGCCAGCTGAACCTTTTCTCTGGCACGGAGGGAAGGATCATCAAGACCCGGCTGTTTCCACTGGAAAAATGAGCTTCATTTTGTTCAAGAGACGAATGAGCTGCAGTGAAATTTTACAACTCCCATAATAAGCCCATTATCAAGATTGTGACAAAAAAACCTAAAAAACAAAACAAAAAAAGCCCCCAAACCAACAAAAAAAATGTAAAAGATTTAAACTTCCAGTAGTTTCATGCTAACCCAAAAGAATTTCAGCCAGATCTAATTCTGTTTGGTGATGTTCAGTTGGTGTCAGATACAGGTTTGTTTAAACATTACATTTTACAGCCCTAAATTTGGCTTTTTAGCTGGAATGTGAACTTAGACTTCACTGCTAATCCATGGTCAGTGACTGAATTAGTATTTCACAAGTTTGTCTGCGGACTTTCATATTCTGAAAGTGTCTATTTTTAAACCTGCATTGTGACACCACCATTAGCAAAGAGTCATCTCATACCTGAATGCAGCTGCTAAATAACAGCAGCTCTGCCTGGTTTTGCTTTTGCTGCCCTTTGGAACAGGAGGTTTTTAGTGCCTCATTAAGGCAGCCCAGGTGATTTACTGGCATTCCTCTTCGTAGCTGGGAAGCTGTGGCACAGAAGAGCAGAACATCAAGGGTGACCCAGCAGATCAAAGCTGGGGGTGTCAAAGTTGAGTTTTAGTTTGGTGAGATCACAGTTGGGTCAAATCAGGCATTTTTAATACATTTGATGCTACCTGAGAGGTGGTGGATATGAGATCTTTTATCTCTTCCAGGGGCCTTACAGATCATTTAATTTCCCACCCCTGCCATGGCAGGGACACCTTCCACTGTGCCAGGCTGCTCCAGCCCCAGTGTCCAGCCTGGCCTTGGGCACTGCCAGGGATCCAGGGGCAGCCCCAGCTGCTCTGGGCACCCTGTGCCAGGCCCTCACTATCAATTTATTGAACTTCCTTTGAATTTTTTTTAGTTAAGGGGTGACTAGAGCCACTGCATTGCTCAGGTGGATCCTCTCTAAGCCTGGACAACATTTGAGGATAAAATTTGATGTCCAGTTTGAGAAGAGCAAGCTCAGCAACTTCCTTCTACCAGCCATAAAAATGTGTGATCTTGTCCTTCATCATCCTTCTCCTGCCTAATGTGTGCCAGAGAGCTTTCTTGGGAATATTGTGTTCACAGTTAGGCCTAGGGAGCAGACAGCTGGTGCAGGGCAAGAAGATGTTCATTTATAACTCTATCTTTTCTGATGAAGCTTCATCCAAAATAGTTTCAATTTTCAGGCAGCTACTGAGAGGTTTGAGGGGGTGATGGAACAACATTCTCCAAGGGTTTAAACTACAAACAAACAGGGGGGCTGGCTGAGTGGAAATGTTCTAAATGTGAGGAGAGCAGCTCCAAATGTAGGTTTGGGTTACAGAAATAGAGTGTTTGCTGCTAGGGATGCATTTCCAGTCCCACCCCCGGGCCACTACGTGTCACCACAATGCATGTGTGTGCACATGGGGATCTGTGACTAATTCAGCTGCTGGCAAAACACAAAGTGCCCCAGACATAATCTAAAGTCCCTTGAAGTCAAGGGCCCTTTCCATTGACTTCAAGGGACTCAGGATCCATGCTGGAGTAATGGTGAGCCAAGCTCACTGCTGGAACAAATGATGGCAGCTCCATGGAAGCCAAGGCAGCTCCATTTACTTGCGCCAGCAGTGAAGCTGGTCTGTAAACTTTATTCTGCAGCGATCAGAGGCTGCATAATTCATTCAGTGGCTCATAAGTAATTAAATTTGCATGGCCATCAGTGTATAAGCCATGTTATGCGCCCAATTATGTTCTGTGTGAAATAGTTCTTGCCCACAATCATTTATTTAAATGCTTAAAAAAACCCAACTCTTTCTTTCTGTTGTTGTTGAAGCCATTATGGTTTGCTCACCCTCCTTATCTAAAATGCCATTTAATCTCTGAAGCCTTCCTTGTTCACACAGTGGGAAGGTAATAAAATTGAATGTATGATTATGAGTCTGGTTTTCATTTATCCAGAGTGTTAGTGGAGGAGAAATGGGACCACGTGACTTGTAAAAGAGCAGGGTGGAAATAACTCTGGACATTACTGGTTCTAGTAAATGTAGCAGCAATTCTGACCTGGCTCAATGCTCATTTTCAGTCCAGGCATCTAAATTCAGAGGGGACCTCCAAAGAACTGCATTTTGCTTTCCCTTTTCCAGAAGGTTTTGGTGATAGATGCAAGAAAGTCATGGAGACTGTAATGGCAACATTTATGATCATAAGACCACACAGGCAAAAATAATAAATGGGAGATTATTATGGAGGAGGGCCTGGTATTTCTTCCCCTTTCTGTTGTTTCATTTAAGTCCAAAGGCTGATTGCTTGTTTTATTGGATTTTTTTTCATATTAGCATCCCAACAAATGACCATCATTTGTGGGTTGTGGTGGATCAAATGCTCCACGGACTTCCATCTCTTTTTTGGCCAGCTGAACAAAAAGCCTTAATCCAGATAACAGATGTCAAGTAGAGTATAGCTTTTTATGAACACATGAAATATATATGAAAATAATTTACTTTACATTTTGGCAAGAGCAGGCAGTGAATGTAATCAGGGCCCCAAGAGCACTTGCAAGCCTTATGGTAATGTGTGTCTGGGCAGGAAGAATTCTGTGGTAGTGCAGAAAAATGGAAGCAAAGGAATATTGCACCATTTCATTCTCGTTTTATATAAACCCCACCAGTGCCCAAGTAGGAAGAAAAACCCTGTTAAAAATACTTATTGAACCTCTTTTCTTCTGTAAACAAGTTCTTTTTAAATTCTGTAAATAAGATATCTTCCTCAAAAGTTCTAACACAATCTTTAAAGCAGAGTACTTCTAATTTTGTTTTAAGGTTAAATGCTTAGCAATACAATTTTTTTTGAGATTTCTTCCCCTTCAGGCAACAGCCACCCCATAAATATTTAATGTGGCACTTGGCACATGAGGGACCTGTGGTGGAGGAAGGAACAAGGTAGTGATGGGTGGAAATCTCTGATAACCCCAATAAAAATGTGGCCTGATTTCTTTTTCGTAAGCACCATCATCAGCAAGCTGTATCAGGAGCCAAGCTAGAGTGATTAGGGTAATTAATACAGAGTGGCTTATCAGAAATAAATGATTCAGCCTTGAAATTTCTCATTCATGTCTTCATGGAGGGGAAGGCACAAACTCCAGCGTCATTTCCTCTCTTCCCATTGTTTGCACAATCAGCTTCTGAGGGTGTCCTGGCTATTGCACTGCCTGGAACTGAGCTTGCTGGAACTACAGGGTGATAAATCCTTCTCTCTCCAAAATGAAAATGCTCTTAAGAGCCTTCACAGTTGCATTTGTGGTAATGCCAGTGTTTCCCAGAAAGGTTTTAGACTGGGGAGATTCACAGTTCAGGATAAAATCACATTTCTGTCATGCACGAGGTAAGGGCCTACATGGACAACCACAGACAGGTTTGGTGGGATGGTCACTCCTTAAGGAGCACAAAACATGGGGAAAAAAAAAGTGTGGGGATGGTTCAGACCTGG
This sequence comes from Onychostruthus taczanowskii, assembly GCF_017590055.1. Taxonomy (NCBI): domain Eukaryota; kingdom Metazoa; phylum Chordata; class Aves; order Passeriformes; family Passeridae; genus Onychostruthus; species Onychostruthus taczanowskii. Next base: position 12,743,319 of record NW_024498906.1, read on the forward strand.
TACTAGGTGTAATTTAAGTCTTGCTATTGAAGGTGGAAGTCTCCCTGATTTTAGGCTGGGGCAGGAGTAGTGACATAATCTTCACATCCCAGAATGCTTGGGGTTGGAAGGAGCCTTGTAGACAATCTAGTTCCTGTGGGAAATAGTAAAAGTAAGAAGATTTTTAGAAAGCTGAGGATATAAGCCTCAGAAACAGAAAGAACAGAAAACTTAGAACTAGTTGTAGCTGTCAAGTTTGAAAGTAAAAAAAAGTTATAATGGTATAGAAAACAAAGACATTAAACAATAACTTAAGCTTAGGCTTAGCTAAGATAGTCTTTAAGACTGCAAAGAAAATAGACTTAGTAAGATAGTAGAAGGTTTTAAGCTTAAAAATGAAGTATTGTGTATTGTTAATAGAAAAAAGACAAGCAAGCATTATGTGAAATAAATGTACGAGTGCTTTTAGTAATTAGCTAAAACAATTATCTGTAAGCTTTAACAACACACTATCAGCCAGAAAGTTTTTAAAGTGCTCTGTAACAAAATAATCTTTATCTGCTACTAGCTGGACGTGAGCTTTACCACCTTCCTATTATCTCAACCATGTAATGAAGCTAATGCTTCAAATGAAGCTCAAAGAAGGGACCCCAGCAGTTCTGTGACTGATGTAACCACACCAACACAATTCCTGCTCCCTGCCACAGGTAGGAACAGCTTCCAATAGACCAGATTGCTCAGAGAAACATCCAAGCTGGCCTTGGACACTTCCAGGGAGAGTCTAGCTGCACCCTTCTGCTGGCTGATGTCACATGGGTGATTTAAGCCCTACAAGCACATTTGGTGAAGTGCTCAGGTACCTTGTGGCCGCACTGTCTTCACAGAGAGCAGCAGGCACAACGTTCCCAAGGATTTCTCCTAGGGAAAGGCTGTGAGAGACCTCAAAGAAGATGAGAAAAAACAATTCTTATCTCCACTCGCTGCTCCTGTTTTTTGGCATATGTGGGATGTGTTGTGGAGCTTGTTTAACCAGAGTGATTTGTTAATTGGACTCTGCTGATGGTTGTTTGGATTGATTGGCCATTTGGGTTAAAGCTGTGTCCTGATTGTCTCAGACAGTCACGGGTTTTTGTTTAGTATCTCTTTAGTATTGGTGTAATATAGTATAGCTTCATAAAGCATTTGCTCAGCCTTCTGAAGGCATGGAGTCAGAGCACGTTATTCCCTGGCTGGGGGTGTCCTGCACTGGCAGTACCTCATCACAGCCCACAGCTTCCTCAAGAGGGGAGGAGGAGGAGCAGGCACTGATCTCTCCTCTGTGTGACCTGTGACAGGACCTGAGGGAGAGGCTGGAGCTGTGTCTGGGGAGGTTTAGGCTGGAGATCAGGGAAAGGTTCTTCCCCAGAGGGTGCTGGCACTGCCCAGGCTCCCCAGGGAATGGGCACGGCCCCGAGGCTGCCAGAGCTCCAGGAGCCTTTGGCCAGCACTGCCAGGGATGCCCAGGATGGGATTTCTGGGGGTCTGGGCAGGGACAGGGGTGGCACTTGGTGATCCCTGGGGCTCTGTTCCAGCTCAGGACATTCTGTGATTCAATGAGGGCTCTTGCTACTGACCCCCACTTCACAACCCCATGAAGGCACCAAACACCTCTTTAACCACGATCAATTCTCCACCAGTCTGATTATTTTGCTCCAAGGGCAAGCCTCACATCACCCTGTCTTTGACTCCAGCAGTAATTAGTTTTTGGGCTGAATGCAGCCCTCAGAAGCCTTTCTAACAGCAGAGTGGTGAGACCAGTGAAGCCTCTGCTCAAGAAAAGCCCCCCGAGCGCAGAGCGGCTTTGGGAAATATTTTTCATGCCTATGACAAGTCAGTTGGAATTTCCAATCTGCAGCTTCCCCACAGCTGCAGACACCCCTCTGAAATGGGTCTGTCTTGAGGTATTTATAACGTGTCTGTCACCAGGGGAGCTGACACCACATGGAAAAGCAGCACCCAGGTTTGCAGCTGATGCAGCTTGTCATCCTTTTGTCTCTCTCCCAGGTTCTGCACTCTTCTAACAACAAAGAGCTTGTTACCAACGTTTGCCCCTCCAAAAGTTGCTCTGTGGGAACACTGCGCAAGCCTGGTGTCTGCCTCCCTGCAGAGCAGCATCCCCTCCACAGAGTACAGGGCTTTACAGCTTTGATTTTTCTGTTCAGGAGTTGGGGTGGCTTTGGATGCCACAGTGAACAGGCCCATTTAGCTCAAGAGTATTTCTACCAGCTCTCCAGACTCTTCCCCAATTAACTTTCAGTGTCTGAATCTACCAATCTTGGCAGGTGAACACTTTGAAAGGATCACAGGCCAGTGCGGAGCATTGCCCTTGGTCCTGCAAAGCCATGAACTGCTTTCCCCTCTCATCTCCTTTCTGACCAATTCCAAAGGTACTTCAACCTGAACCAACTCTCCAACTGCCTGATCAGCCATTTCCTTTCAATTTTGCCTGCAATTTTCATCCTTCCTTGTGTTCTGCCCAATATTTACTTGGAGGAGAGTAATCTTATCTGAAAGATGGAGTTTCTGCTCTTCAGAGTAAATATTCAGCTTGGACTGCTGGTAAATTACCTGTAAAGGAGCTGATAAAGGAAAATCACTCCCAAGCAGTTCTGGTCTGATCCAGATCTGAGGGCAGGTAAAGACCTGGGACTCCAGAAAGCAGCCAAAGAATTTGAACATTTGTGCTATTTAATTGGAATATATGTCTGGGCAAAGTCACCCAGGGCTTCCCAAACCAACCCCGCCACTGGGTTTTGTATGTGCTTGCACGTCTGAAGTCTGACAGTTTTGCAAAATATGTTCAGGAAAAAACCACTCCAAGGGGCATTTAGGTTACAAAGAGCTGAGAATTCATGGTCAAAGAGGCATTCCTGGTCCCTCAGCCCACCTGGAAGGGCTCAGCCACAGGGATTTTCTGAGCTCCAGTAGCTGGGGGAAGCCTTTTGTGTGAGCTCTGAGCAGGGCTGGGCTTTCACACATTGGGGATACTTTGCCCCACTTAAAATATTCACAGGACAAACTCCCCCAGGAGGCAGACAATCCAAGAGATGGAAACATCAGGCAGAAATTGCTGACATTGCCTTTTCTTTTTCCTCCCTCAGGTTTCAAACCTGAAGAAAACAGAACCTTCAGGGGTCTCAGCACAGCCCCTCCCGTGCTCCCTTCTAGCTCTGCCTCATTTGCTGAACCCCTGCCCTTACAGAATGTTACAGACACAGATTCCACCACTGATTTCCCATCTTTTCCCAGGAGATCAGCCTCGTGGACTTCCAAGGTATTACCCACAAAGCAAACTATTGCTTCCACTCCTCTGGCCCTCCAGAGCCCCCGTTCCGTGCCTGCTCTGCCCACACTGCTGCTCCACAGAGGCTCTCACAGACCATGGAAAATTCCAAAATTTGCCTGTGGAATTCCTGCGTGTTCCGAGCGGGGGAAAGGGCTGGGTCTGCATCCAGATTGAGTTTAGATTTGGTTTGTGGCTCGAAGCTGACCTGGGACTAGAGTTCATGGTCACAGTTGAGGAGTGGAAAATTCACGGATTTGCCTGATGGGATCTTAGTGAAAGAGCTGCTCTCATCAGATTTGGGGCACATGGGAAGCAGAGCAGGACATGGAGTATCCCCTCAACACCATTGATTCTCATGGGATAACCAGAAGACTTTGCATTGAGCCCTAAAACCAGTCTGTGTGAGGCTTCTGATTTTCCAATTATGCTGAACAGGATCCACTGTGTGGTTTGCTTGTGGGGAGCAAAGCCCTGGATATTTAACAGCTGTTGTGACTTTTTTCCTCTTTGTGATACCTAAACTATGCCCTGGGCTGGGATTTGTCCCAGTCTAGCTGAGGGACAGTGATCTTCCACTGCTACACACTCTAAAAGAAAAGGAGGTCTTCAAAACTAATGAGAGTGGCATCTCTTAGCTTAGAGAAGAAACACTTTTTTGGCAAGAACACAACCTGTCCCCAGGCCAGCAGGGTGAGATGAAATCTGCCTCAGGTCCTCCTGGCTGATGTTCTCCAGCACTGCAAGAAACAAATCTGTTTGCTCTTTTTATCAGTGCAGCCCACAGCACCAGTTTTCCATTCATGCCACTGTTAATCCAAAAGGGAAAGAAGCCAAACCTTTCACTTTTCCACTGTTGTTAAAGCACAACCATGTTATTTGGAGACTCAGAACATAATTGTTTAGAGTCTTAAGTAAGATTCCTGTGCTGCCAAAGATATCCATTCAGAAACCACGAATCAGCCCACTGAAGTTCTTAGGACTGGCATAAACATCATGAGACCTTAAACAAAACAAAACTAACTTTCTTTCTTTCTTTCTTTCTTTCTTTCTTTCTTTCTTTCTTTCTTTCTTTCTTTCTTTCTTTCTTTCTTTCTTTCTTTTCTTTCCTCTGCATTTCTCCTCTTTCCCTCTTATTCTCCACCTCTCTCCCTTCCTCCAGAAATAATATTCTAAAGCTTTTCTCTGGACCATTAAAAGACAATAAACTAGGTTTTCAGTGGGAAGTGAGACTCAGCAATAACCACCTGACTCTGGGATATGAAGTTTCCCAAAAAACCCAAATATTAATGAGACTTTTAGTGCCATTACAAGAACTTGCCACACTTACCTGCCATAAGAGCTCCACAAAACCTAGGGAACTAGCAAATTCAGCTGCATGCCATTTATTTAATTTCTTTTTGATTCCTATCTGGTGATAGCAATTTCATGGCTACTTTTATTACTATTCATTGTCTATTTTAAAGTAAAACCTACAGGCTGTGGCCAAACTCAGGCCATTAAGACAGCCATTAAGTCTTAAAGGATAAGATGAACAAAGGGAGGAAGAAATGAGAGATTCCCTCTCCCTACCCATCCCAGCACGAGGAGATGGAGTGGCTTTCCCTCACTGCCTCAGGAAGTCCATGGCAGAGCTCAGAACAGAACCCTGGTGCCTATTTCCAGGCAGGTTTGCCTTATTTGCAAATCCTTCCTATCAACCCAAAGCCTAAGAAATGAGATCAGCAACCTGAGGTGACCCAGCACCACGTGAGCCATGTCAGGCCACGCTCTGCCCCCCTGATGCCTCAGGTTTGAGCTTTTCTATTTTTCACATTCTGTGCTGCTTCAGTGTGTGGGTCTGGGCTTCATATTATGGGATGGTGAGCTCTCTGCACAGAGCAGGGAGACAAAACAATTCCTGCTCCAGCTGGGCACCAAGGACAAATGATCCAAATCTCAGCCCAAGAGCACAAACCCCGTGGGCTGGAGGGATAAAAACAAGCAGGATGGGAGTGCAGGGGCTGAGCTGGAATTGGACACTGAACTGCAATGTGTACATGGAGCAGAGCTGATCCCAGGGAGAGACCCCGTGAGCGCTTGTGCATTTTGGGACCATTTGGGTTCTTCTTGGGTGCAGCCCTGGCTGGGCTCTTGTGCTGCCCAAGGTGCACCCATAGAGGCCTTTTAATGAATCCCTGCTTTATTCTTTAGCTCTGTCCAGCCTCTGTTTTAGCTCAGCCTTTCCAAGGCATCATGCCAGCCTGTGCAGGGGTGCTCAGGATCCCTGCTGGGACAAGGACAGGGACAAGGTCCATTTTGGGTGTCCCTGGGTGCTGAAGAGCAGCACAGCCCCTGGCACGTCACCTGTGACCTGAGGGTGACTTCAGGACTTGTGCTCACCCACATGGGACAGCACAACCAGTGCTGATGTGACGTGAGCTCAGTCACCCCCAACTTCCCAAGGGCTCCCTCTGAGACCCTGGCCAGCTCTCAGGTGGCTCTTTTTGGCCCAAGAGGAAAGAAAACATGAAGGGCTTTGCTTACTGTGGCGTGAAGGGAACAAAGGAACGAAGTACACTGCTCTTGGAAGTCAATAAAGTACAGAGAAACATCCCAGACCTGGCAGGAATATCACTTCATTAAATAAAATAAAAATTGGGGTGCTGATCAACTTCCTGCATTTTAAAGTATTATTTGATTATCAGAATTGAGCTGCTTTCCACATACCTGGAAAACTATCTAATGTAAATAAACTTTATGAATCCCAACTATATATTATTAGGTAATGAACATAATGACTTTATGAAGGTTATTAGGAGTAACTGTATAAACTGTATCTGGGTCCAGGGATAGGTATTGCATGTTTTAATTTAAATTATTCTGGGGAAAACAAAAAGAGGGAAGTAACCTTCCAATTTTCTGGATAAGGTGATTTAAGGCTGTATCATTAGCAATGCTGTTGGGTTCAGAGGTCTTACCTCCAATACCTTGAAAATTAGATATCAGTGGAATTTGGGAACAAAAACTTATGGAACCAAAACTCCTTTCAGGTGGCAGGTGAGGATGTGCAAGCACAAGCAAGAGATGGGTTTGCTTTTGCCAAGAGGATGGGATGGGCCTCCCCAGAATCAGGGAAGGGTCAGGCCTTAGGAAAGGACCAGAATTAGGTTTTCTGCTGTTTCTTTCATTGGAAGTGGACTTGATTGAAGGAAAAGTTGCTGTCTCTGAAGACTGTGCCTGCTGGTGATCAACTGGGGCTGAAGTCAGAGTCCAGCTGGGCCCAGGGATGTGGGACATGCAGAACATGCCTGGAGCTGCAGCTGGCAGTGCCTGGGGACCTGGAGGGACCTGGGGGGTGTGAGATGCCTCCCCCCAGCACAGGGAATGATGGGGACCAGAGAAGGGTTGTATCTCCCTGGGCCAGAGAGGTTGTTCACTTGCCAACTCTGGCAGCCACAGGGCTCTGCTGGAAAATATTCCTCTTCTGGATGCTTCTCGTGGGCCAAAGCACTGTCCCTGTCACCCTCTGACCCAACAGGGTCCTGCCCCTGCCAGAGCACTCTGCCAGCTCCTTCCAGCTGTGGCTGGGCTATGGCAGCGTCACAGCTTCCCCAGTGCCCCTCTCCTCACCACAAGCTGCCTCTGAAAGAAAAACGAGATTTATTGTTTATTTTGGATGGTGTTTACAGCCCTTTTTAGTTATTTTGCATACACAAAGGACAACCTTTGTCAGTTTTATTCTGACCATTGCTCAGATCCATTTCCAGGGCTGATGCCAATCTGGCTGGCTGCAAATGCAGGTGCCCTTTCCTTCCTACTCTCCTTTCTCGTGGTTACACAAGTGAAATAAATTATTTACAACAGATTTTGCCACTCCAGCATCGTTCAATTTAGAGAACGTGCTCCTGTTTAAAGGCCGAATCATGCTGCTCTGTGGATGTGCTCCCTGGACTCTGAGAGGAACTACAATTATGTAATTTGGTTTTATGTGTAAATGGGCAGATGCTTTAAAAGCCTGTTCAGTTCTCCTACAAAGACTCTGTAGGAGCTGGCAGAGCTGACAGAGGGCAAAGCACCTTGTGTGCACACATTTCTGATCCAGGGTAGAGTCACAGAGTCCCAGAGTGGTTTGGGTTGGAAGGGGCCTTACAGATCACCCTGTTTCACCCCCCTGCCATGGGCAATGTCACCTTTCATCAGCCCAGATTGTTCCAGGCCCCATATGGGGTTGAACCACCTCCAGGTACAGTCTGTGGGATCTGTGGGCATTTCAGACACAGCTGCAGGTGTTTACAAGAGGATGGAGTGACAGGACAAGGGGGGAATGGCTTCAGACTGCCAGAGGGCAAGGTGAGATTGGATCTAAGGTGAGAATTCTTCCTGATGATGGCAGTGAGACCCTGGCACAGGGTGCCCAGAGCAGCTGGGGCTGCCCCTGGATCCCTGGCAGTGCCCAAGGCCAGGTTGGACACTGGGGCTTGGAGCAGCCTGGCACAGTGGAAGGTGTCCCTGCCATGGCAGGGGTGGCACTGGGGGGGCTTTGAGGTCCCTTCCAACCCAAACCATTCTGTGATCCTGGGAAAATCATCAAGCTGCAAGAGAAAGCTGTGGCAGCTCTGCTTTGCAGTATTGGGGACCACAGACTTGTCACAGGTCTTAGCCCAGCATTTCTGAATTCTGCCTCAAGTTTTGCAGTGGAGAATGACCTCACTGTTGCCAATAACTTCCCCCATAAATTTAATATTTCTCTATTCAGGAGAAAATGGAACTTTGGGAGCTGGTCCTGCACCATGAAATCATCTGGCCACAGGAGCTGTGAGCCCTTGTCACCCTCTAATATACACACCAAGAGGAATGAGGATATTTAAAAAAACCCAAAGTGAATTTAAAAAAACTCAAAGTGAATCCTGAAAACCCTGAAAGCACTAAATCAACACACAACATTGCCCAAGTCATTTTTCCTCTGGGAGAGGAATGCCAAACTACATGCCCATATGCTAATTATGTGATATAATATAATTCTAGAGCCACATGTAGCTCCTGAGCAGATAAAAGCTGGATAATAAGATTAATCCCCAAACTACAGATAATAGAACAGCCTGAACAGAACTGTTGACTAAATTCAGAGACTCATTTCCATTGACCTGAAGTAGGAATGGGTGAGATACACAGAGAGGTATTTCTGGGACGGTGTTTTTGTTTTATATTCAGAGAGAAATCAAACCTTTGGTCAACAGGAAAAGCTGAATGAGGGGTCTGTGAAGAGCATGGCTGAGAAGCAAGTCACACACACAAACTCACAGTAAAACACACGGTCTTTGAAGCAGAGGTTAAAATAAAAGATCCCATGGGGGTTTTGACCTCCAAGAGGCTCAGTGCACCATGGGCACCAGCAGGAGAGAGGACTCGGGGATGGAAGCTTCCTGCTCCTCCAAGGCAACAGGATGAGAGTCCCAGCACGGCCCCAGGCATGGCCTGCACTGAGATAATGTCACCGCTGCAGCCCCTGAGCCCTCCCACTTCCTCCAGAGGATAAACACCTCTGCTTCCTCTTGATTCTCCCAACAGATATTTGGCAGTGGAGCGTCTCAATTTCCTCAGGAGAGATGAAGGAAAGTCTAGGTTCTTCCCAGTTGCGCAAATCTCCCCCCCCCGATTATAACCTTGGCATGCAGCAAGAAATTATTTCCTCTTTCATCAGTGAAACCTTTGCACAAGCATCCCCTGGCTCCTCAGCAGGCAGGAAAGGCACAGGAGAGGGCACAGCATGCTCTGAGTCGGTGCAGCCTTATCAGTAACTAAATATAAGCAGCAGGAGGATATTTCCTGGCATTTACGCCATTCGCGCTCCTGATGACTCCGCAGCGATTTGTCGCAGCCCACCACCTCTGCCCCCTTCTCCAAAAGGGCTGGACATAGAGTCATTTCCAAGGCCTTTGCCACACCAAACCCAGAGCAGGATGCCAGTAAAGCCTGCGCAGTGAAGGACAGTGTGACTGTGTTTTTTGGAAGGTTGGCGAGGCGTTCTGCTGGGAGCCATCACCATAAATCATCAGCATCTCTCTTCCCCTCAGCTCAGCAGGCCGTGCAGCCCCTGTGCAAGGAAATCATTCAACATTCCATTTCCCTCTTTTTCTGGGCAGGGAGGGACATTTCAGCCCAGCGGGTTGCTCTGTTTTCCACGTGCTCCTCTTGGTGCAGGACTCATCCTTAGGGATGTGACTCTGCTGTGACAACGGCGCTGCCGGCCCAGGCACCTGCGCTGGTCCTGCGGGCCCCTCAGCACCTCGTGGAGTGAGAGAAGGGCTCCGCTTTAGGAACAGCAAGGACAGGATGCTGTGCAGTTTTTAGCCTTTTGTGTATTGAATCCCTGCTCTGCACAATGGCGTGTTTGGGAGCTCGCAGTCCCTCAGGAGGAAATCACACCGGAGGAAGCATTTCCTGCCGCGGGCAGTTGACAGCTGGCGTTGGAGTGGTGGCGAGGAGGCTATTTTGGGGTGGTTTTGGTGACATTATTTTACTCCTCTTGTCAACAGTGCTGGTGGTTGCCATAACACAAGTGCAGTGACGGATCAAAGGGGGAAGGTGACAGCAGTGAAGGGCTTCAGGTCAGCGTGTGTGTCCCAGGCAAATACAGTTATCCCCACTCAACTCCTGTCATTCAGAAGTTTGGGTTCTTCCTCACCTGCCAGTCATATTTGCTGAGCAAGAGTGGAGATGATGAGCACAGAGGTGCCACAAATCCTCAGATACAGAATGCCATGTATGGATTATGTCTCTGAAGGGCTGTGATTGCTTGTGGGGGCTCACAGTGACAATGCAGAAGAGAATGGGGTGAATTCCAGCCGCTTATACGACCCTGGAAGTGTCCCAGACCAGACTGGATAAGACCTTGAGCAACCTGGCCTAGTGGCAGGTGTCCTGCCCATGGCAGGGGAGGTTGGGACTGGGTGTTCTCCAAGATCCCTTCCATTCTCTTCCTTAACATTCTACAATTTTATTCCTGTGGTTCAGTCAGCCCTTAACAGAGAAGAGATTTCATGGGCCTTATTTTCTGTAACGAGACAAGGACAAGTTGGAACATACAGGTCAGGATTAGGATGATTTTGCTGAAGTCCTGAAAAAACATGACCATTTCAGTGGGTAGTGGGAGTATGAGAGGAAGAAACAAAGGAGTGGGCAAAGAAGCTCATCCTCTGAGCTCTAATGGCAACAGAATTGCGGCAGCCAGAACTGGGGGAGCTGGGTCAGCTGGGAAATCTGAGAGATGTGAAAAGTAATGATAATTTCTATTAAATGCAACAAAATGTTTTATGAGCAAACCAAGATTGTACATCTAGTACAATCATGTCTCTAGCGAGTAACAGCCTCCACAAAACCCATGGCACAGCTCAGCCGGGCAGTAACATCATTTATTTTTGGGAGAAGGAATTTGAAATAAAGATGATATAAATATGAAAAAAAAATTGCTTTGGACAGTCATAGTTTCCATGAGTGGAAGAGCCTGAAACAATTTCTAACAAAAGGGTATAACTAAGAAAAATACTTATTTTAATTGACCAAATATTTTGTTGAATTCCTATCAAATTCATTGAACTACTTCAACCAGAAAGGGCTGAGAAGACAAAATGTTAACCAACAAAATATTTAACTCCAAGATTCTCAAACAAAAATATTTGGTTTTCCACTTTGAATGTGAGGGTAGCTTTCCAAAATAAATCTTTGTATAAATATATCTTTAAGATCAAGGCAGGTGGGCGAGTGTTTGTCTCTGAAGTCATTTATTTGCAGTTTGGGGCAGCTTTACTGGAGATGCAAAAGGACATTGCTCAAAAGGGCTCCTGCTCCAGCCTCCTGGCATGTCACACACCACATTTTCCAGGACAGCTGCACAATCTTCTTTTGTCCATCCATCCCCTGGCATCGTGACTGTCATCACTTCTTGTGGCTTCAGCTGACAAAAGGAGCTTTACAACACAGATGGGCTCATCCTTTGTGCTGCTGATGGCCTCACCCACGGCTACCCCAGCACGTCCCTTGTGTCCCCACCCCGGGAGGTGTCCAAGGAAGGCCTGGAGGTGCCACTCAGAGCTCTGGGCTGGGGACAGGGTGGGGATGGGTCACAGGTTGGACTTGATGACCTTGGAGGACTTTTCCAGCCTCAGTGATTCTGGGATTGGGGGATTCTTTCACCCCATGGGCACGTGTGTCCTTTCCCTGTAGCACTGTCAAAGCAAGACTGGTTGCCTTTACTCCTTTTCTTCGTAACACTTCCTTTATTATTAAAAGAAATTTAAAATAATAGGCAGCAAGCTGAATGTTTACTTAATTATTGGTCAGGAGTTGGCTCCCATGGAAATGTTGGCTAAAGGCACTGCTGTACAACGCAGTCCCTTCCAGGAGAGTGCCAGAAAACCCAGGGGCAGGTGGCAGTTCTTGAACAATGGTTAATTAGACTTTTTAGGCAAATATTTGCTCATGTGTCCAGACAATAATGTCTTGTGGAAATGTGTTTGCACAATGTCCTTGACAAAGGCTTGTCTATTAACCTGCACACAAGCAGCTGCAGCCCTGGAACAGCGTTTTAACACATGAACTTCTCAGCTCAAGGAACAACAAAATGTCATGAGTCCAGCCCTGAACAAAATAATCAGCCCAAATCACCTTCATGTAGGGGAAAAAAAGTCTTTTAAAGACTATTTACTTTTAACCTATAAAAGCATCCAGTATGTGCTGGGATCTGTGACTCAGTTCCCATAATTTCGTGTGCTTCCAGTATAGCCTTGGCCAGGTCGCTCATGAATGGAGTTTCCAGAGCCTCTGCAGGGTACCTACGTTGTGTTTTGCTGTCACAAAGGGATTTTTGGGTGGTCTGTGGGGTTTTACAGAATAATCATTTACGGTTAGCGCTCATAGGATTAAAAAACCAATATTTTAGCCCAATAGTGCCCAGATTTGGAGTGTGGACTTCTCATGAGGGTCTCTGGACTAGAGCTAGACAAAGCCAAGCTGACTTTTCTATATTTCTCTGGGTTTGGGGAGCACACAAAATGAACAGCCTCTTACAGGGGTGACAGCCAGAAGCATTTGGGAATTGTTAGCTTAGCCCTTTGGGCTACAAATAACCACTCACGAGCTGCTGCTCTTTGTGGATTCCCTAATTTGTAGCAGTGCTTTCTGAATGTTTTGGCTGAAAGCGTTCCAACCTCCGCTTCACACAGCACATGTTCACCTCATCCCAATGGTGATTCAGTATCCACGAGGTGTGTGAGTCACCTCAGGGATGTGGGATTGTTTCTTATTCCCTGACTGACGTGTGGGCACTTTTACAGGGCAGAAAACGTCGTTTGTGATAGACGGAAAACAAATCAGCCAACGAAACAGCAACAAACACAGTAGTGGCTGAACTTTGGCAGGAACAGATGTTTGGGCTAAAACTGATGAAAGTGACAGAATTCCTGTAGGTTTTTTTTCAGGATATTAATGAAGAAGTATGAACCTGCTCCCTTAGTTCATTGCAGGAATAACTGGATGAAATGGTGAGGTTTGTGATGTTGAAGGAGGTCAGGCAAGGTGAGCAACTGGGCCCTGCTGACCTCCAAGCTGAATCCAGGAGCTTGCCTTGTTTGTTCCTATAAAATATTCCTGACCTGATTGTTTAGGCTTTGTTCCTCTTGATGAATGATAAAAAAATCTCAAATTCCTACTGCAGTGTTCCTGATGGTGAAATCACACTCACAACCATTTTGTTGTGATCATTATCTTATCCCTCTCCCTCCCCAAGGTTATTATTTTCCTGTATTTTTTCTATGCTTATTTTTCCAGAGGCTTTAAAAGCTCAAGCTTTTAAAAACTCCTTCATGTGCTAAAAGTAACTTTGCTCTTCTGGGAAGGTAAACTCAGGTTTACACTGTGGGTACTACAGGAGGAGACGCTTAATGAACAACATTTATGGTGGATTCAGTTTCTATAATGCATTGCATTTTCTTTCTTTTCAGTTCTTTGTGAGCTTTAAAGCAATGCCTCGACTGGAGGCACATTTGGCTCTCCTGTGGTGCCCTTGTTTTGACCACTAATGCATATAATTGAAGAGGATCCAAGCAGATAAGTATCAAACACTAGGACTGGTTTAAGTTGCACTCAGAATATTTCTTGGGGTTGTGGGAGAGTGGCCAAAACTGCTGAAGTGGCCCAAAAACTGGAGTCAGGAGTGGTACAGGCTGGTAGGATTTCATGTGCCTTAATCCGTGGTGGCACGAAGGAAATCCTGCCAGGAGTTCTTGTTCTGCTTCCCAGTCTGCTGCAGGCACGTGATGAAAAGCAAATCATCTCTTCAGAAGAGGGAAAAAATCATGCTTTGAACAACCACAATTCATGGCTTGTCACAGAATCTCAGATTCCCTGAGGCTGGTAAAGCCCTCCCAGCCCATGGAGTCCCAGCTGTGCCCCATGCCCACCTTGTCCCCAGCCCAGAGCACTCAGTGCCACCTCCAGGGGACACCTGCAGGAATGGGCACTGCGAAGCTCACTGGGCAGCCCCTGCCAAGGCCTGAGCACCCTTTCCAAGGGGAATTCCTCCTGGTGTCCAACCTGGATCTCCTCTGGTGCTCCTTGTCCTGTCTCTGTTCCCTGGGAGCAGAGCCTGACCCTCACCTGGCTGCACTGCCCTGTCAGAGAGTTGTAGAGAGTGAAAAGATCTTTCCTGAGTCTCCTTTTCTCCAGGCTGAGCTCCTTTCCCAGCTCCCCCAGCCACTCCCTACATGATTTACTCTCTAGACCCTTCCCCAGCTCTGTTGTCCTTGTCTGGACCCACCCCAGCCCCTCAATGTCTTTCTTGAATTGAAATCCCCCAGCCCTTGAGGTGGGACAATCACTCCCCTGCTCCTGCTGGCCACACTATTTCCGATACAGATTTCCAAAGAAGCAGCTGAAACAGGTCCTAAAAAATTCCCTAAAACTTTCTGAAGCTAAAATAGATCCCTTGTTAATTACCTCTCTCCAGCAGACGAGTTTCACACCACCATGACAAAACACAGGGCACGCACAAAGGCGAAAAACATCCATCCCCCTGGGCCAAAAGCTGCTTTCAGTTACACCCAAAACCCACATGAAAGGCTCCTGCAAGCCAGGTGCCAAGCCAGCATCGAGTCCCATTTGCTGCCATTGACATCAGCGAGCGTGGCAGGTGCCCACAGCTCCCCGTGGCACCTCAGCCCTTGCCAGATGTGGCTCCAGTGCCCAGGAATGGCCACAGATGTGGAATTCAGGATTCCACAGATGTGGAATTCTGCTCCCCTGGCTGGTGGCACTACAAGCTGGACTTGGAGGCTGCAGGAAAGCAGCCCCCACGGCAGAGCCAGACTCAACCAGGGCCTGTTTTGGCACTGGAGGTTGGCTGCTGTCCTCTGGGGATGATTAATTTTGGTAATTAGCGTGGCTTTTCCTGCAGTTTCTGAGCAGTGATGCTGTTAATGGAAGCGGAGGAGTGGAGCTGGGGTGGGACCAGGCTGAGCACCGCTCTGAGCCCTGAGCCGGGACCACAGGGCTCCTCCAGAGCCGGGTGCCCCTGGAGAGGAGGCTGACAAACATGTTCCATCCTGCCAAACCCCAGTTCGAGCCTGGAATGTGCTTCCAGCAGGATCTCCGGGCTGGGAGGAATCGCGCTAACCCATCGCTCCATCTAGTGCCAGCGCCTCTCACAGCAGCCCGTGCCTGCGGCTCCAGAGCATCCCAGAGCGATGCTCCTTCCACCCCCGGGGGCTGCTTTGGAAAGCATTTCGTTGTTGTTGTTGGTTGGAGGGTTTTTTGGGGTTGGTTTTGTTTTATCAGGAGCTGCCTGAGTTTATGAAAGGCAGCAAACTTCTGCCCTAAAGAGGGTTGTGGGTGAACCTTACCTTCCTGGAGGGATTTGGATGAACCCTGCCCTCCAGAAGGGGTGAATCCTACCCTAAGGAAGGGTCATGGGTGAATCCTACCTTCCTGGAGATATTTGGGTGAACCCTGCCCTCCAGAAGGGGTGAATCCTACCCTAAGGAAGGGTCATGGGTGAATCCTACCTTCCTGGAGGGATTTGGGTGAATCCTGCCCTCCAGAAGGGTTATGGGTGAACCTTACCTTCCTGGAGGGATTTGGATGAACCCTGCCCTCCAGAAGGGGTGAATCCTACCCTAAGGAAGAGTTATGGGTGAATCCTGCCCCAAGGAAGTGTTATGGATGAATCCAGCCTTCCTGGAGGGATTTGGGTGAATCTCGCCCTCCAGAAGGGGTGAATCCTGCCCTAAGGAAGGGTTATGGATGAATGCTGCCTTCCTGGAGGGATTTGGATGAATCCTGCCCTAAGAAAGGGTTATGGGTGAATCCTGCCCTCCTGTCCTGGGTGAGTCCAACCCACCAAAATGTCCTGGGTGAATCCAGCCCTCCAGGATGGCCATGGATGAATCCTGCCCTCCAGAATATCCTGGGTGAATCATTCCTTCCAGAATGTCCTGGGTGAATTCAGTTCTTAAGAATGGCCATGAGTGACTTCAGAAAATCCATGGCTGAATCCAACCCTCCAGAATGTCCTGGGTAAATCCAGCCCTCCAGAAAATCCATGGCTGAATCCAACCCTCCAGAATGTCCTGGGTGAATCCAGCCCTCCAGAAGGACTACAAGTGAATCCATCCTGGAGCAGTCCTCTCCTCCAAGTGTGTGCTACCACTTTACTGCTTAATCAGCAGTTGTGCTGCAATGGTGAGTGGCAATTTGTAAATCACTGAACAGCCCCGAAGACATGAGCAACAAAAATGGGCTGCAAAGCACAAAAATTGCATGAGTGGGATGTGCAGATCACTGCTGAAATAGGAAAATGCACAGGGACAGTAAAGTGCAGGACAGACACCTCCAAGCTCAGGTGCTTGGAAGAAGCTCTGCACTTTTCACCAGGGCTCAGCAGAGTCTTCAGCTGCCTCTCACACTCGTGTTTTTAATCACTCTTTAGTGCTGGGAGCACACAGAGGAGAAAAAAGAGCTCTTCTGGATGCTGAACTTTGGTCCCACAAATCATTGGAAGCACGTGGGAATCAGGCACCTATCTTTCAGGAGACACCAGCATTTGCAAAACAAAAGAGCAAAAACTGTCACTGCTGCAGTTGTTATTGCCAATGAGCACAATTTTAGAGCAGTTTTAGGATTCAGTGGTCCTTGGATGCTGCTGAACTGCCCAGCAGGTGAATTACTTGGACAAGGTGCTCCCTTCATTGTTAAATGCACTGAGATAGCACTTTCAGCATGGAATTCTGCTGCCTTTGGAAATCCTTCATCTGCACACTTTAATTCTTTTCATTCATAGAGCTGTGGTCCTGTCATTTTCTTCAATGGAAATTTCCACCTCTTCAGGTGATAGCTCCATGAGAGATGTTAATGAATACAGAAAGTCCATTATCTTGGAATGGGGGTTGTTTTTCAGGAAAAGAAATTATTGCTTCACTGACAGTTACAAAGCTCTCTTCAATGGGTTATAGAGATTGCTATATATAGAGAGATTGAGGAAAAATAATCTCACCAAAAGTTACTTTCATTAATCATGGAGATATTTCTATAATTATCTTTACATAGAAACATTCACATAAAAAAAAAAAAAAAAAACACACAAAAAAACCTTAAAACGTGGTCTAAATTACCAGGCAGATTCTCTATTCATAAGTTTAGGGGCTATGTTGCTCATATGAAAAAAAAAATAATTAACTTCTGAGTAAAACCCTTAATGTTGTCAATTTTGCTACGGCAGATAATGTCAGCATGCAAGAAGATTAATCCCAACATTACATATTTGTTTTTCTTATTGCCTCAGAAATAAAACACAGGGTGTGAAGGGAGGGAGTGGGGGGAGGGATATTTGCATCCTAGGAAAATACATCCCCTCCTGCTGCATGCTCTGAGCAGGTGATAACTTGATTTTCCCCCTGCTGTTGTTACCCATAACCTTGATTCCAGTTGGGGTCTGCCCAGGGAAGGATGCTCCAGAGGGTTGTGGCAGTGAGGGATGGGCACTGCCTGGAGGGTCCTGCTGGGATTTCTCACAAATATGAAATATCCAGGGTGCCGAGAGTTCCGTTTTGGTGAATCCTAGTGCCATCTTTTGGGAGAAATGGGAATATGCCTCGGCCAGCAAACATGACCTGACACATCCGAGGAGAGGGAGCTCTGGCTCTGGGGAGTGACACACTGCCACCATCCCCACAGGGAGCTCCTGAGGGGACAGGAAAAGGGCAGGATCCTCAGAAGGAGCTGAAGTTGTACCTGCAGTGACCACAGCAGCAGCACAAAACCAGCCCAGGGCACTGACAGAGGCATTTCCAGCCCTTGCTGCCCTCCTGTCCCGCTCTCAGGCACCTCTGCCTCTCCCTCAGGTGTCCTGGGGGACCAGGCTCAGCCCCACAGCCCTGGGAACAGGGCACAGCCCAGACCCTCCAACAGGAACTGCAGGGAGCATCCTGCAATGTCCTGCACAGCCAGCTCTCACCAGCCATGACACTGCAGGGGCAAAGAGGTGAGGGGAGAGGGGCTGAGTAAGGCCTGTGCTGCAAAACACGGCCCCAAAACACCTCGTAAAAACCACTTGGTAAAACCCTGCGGAGTGCTGGTGTGGGAATGAGAGGGAGATGATGGGGAGACTTCACCAGGGAGCACTGGGGGCATGGAAGCTCCACGTGTGTGTGATGTTTTCCAGACCCTTCCCCAGCTCCATTCCCTTCTCTGGACATGCTCCAGCCCCTCAATCTCCTTTTGGAAGTGAGGAGTCCAAAACTGGACAGGGGAAGTTGTGGTGTGGCCTCAGCAGTGGCCAGCACAGAGGGACCATCCCTGCCCTCTCCTGATGGCCACTTGGCCACCCAGGCACACCCTGGCTCCCATCCAGCCAGCTCTCAGCCCACCTTTACAATACCACTCCTGTGCTTTTTAAAACTGATTCTTTTTAAATTTTTTTTTTTTTGGTTGTACTTCCTGAAGAGAAAAGCTCCTGGTGCCTTGCAGAGCCACAGCTCCATGAGAAACGGGGATTGATGAATCTGGGATTGATGATGGCTGATCCCATCAACACAACCAGAGCCGAGAGTCTCAGGCTGCATCAGGGGAAGTTTAGGTTGGACATTAGGAGCCTGTCTGAGTTCAAGAAGAATTTGGACAATACTGTCAGGCACATGGTGGGATTCCTGGGGTGTTCTGTGCAGGGCCAGGGGTTGGACTGGATGATCTCTGTGGGTCCCTTCCAACTCAGCCAATTCTACAACTTTTGATGGTGGCATTTCCCCCCCAGCCCCATGGCCGCCTTTGCTGGAGGGAGGGTCACCCTAGGGCTGTGCACTCAGCTTCAAGCCCTTCCAAAGGAATGTGACTTTCTTAAATGACAAAGCACCAAGGAGGGATTTCTGGAATGTCCCAGGAACATAAATCCCATCAGCCTATCAGATTTGAGAGCCTAAGTTACTTTCGGTCTTTTGGAAACTTTATCATCAGTCAGCTCACATTCACTGCACCACATTTTGCCAGGTATTCTCACTAAACGCAGCTGCTTTGCTTCTTCCAATTTCTCTCCTTTTACATTGTGCCAAAATAGGGGGGAAAATGCAAGGTACAATCAAGAATAACTCTGTCCCTGTGTCCCCACAGGTAAGAGCCCACCTGCAGAGCTGAAGGTGTCCCTGCCCAGGGCAGTGGGGTGGAACAAGATGAACTTTAAAGTCCCTGCCAACCCAAACCATTCCATGGTTCTATTCTGACTAAAGCCCACCAGACATTTTTGAGAAATAGATGATTGAGTCACAAACCAAACACCTCAGCTTTTGTTCAAAGTAGAGAAATAGAAATCCAGCAGTGACTGGGAGCACCAACCTTGTCTCAGTTCAAGAGCTGTTCCAGTAGTGACAGTGGAACATCAAAAATATTAAAGCAGTGACTGGTTTCCCACCTCAAAGCATGATGTGCTAAAACCTGTGATCTGCACTGAGTAGGAAAATGAGAGAATATTGGATTTGCACAGAGCAGGAGGTACACACACAGAGTATGAATGAAACTTTCCGCTTTTATTTTGGTGTACAATTAAAGTAACAAGAGTGAACAAAGCCGTTTGCAGAGTGCTAAGCCAGCATTTTGTACAGCTCATGACAAAACAAAAGAGATGTATGGTCTGATGCTTTTATACAGTCTGCAGTGACTGATTATATACTACCCATTTAGCATTGCAATACATTTAATTGTTGAGGTAAGTGGTTAAAGAAATGAAAAATGCCAGTTAGCTCGTTTTGCACAGCACTCGTCAGCGACTGGAGCTGGATGTTACATTCCCAGTGCAAATTACCAGCATTGGCAGGGCTATTTTACAGCTGTTCCGTCTGCAGCCTGCATTGTAATGAAGTCGTGACATGAAATGTTTGTGGAAATTGTAATGAAATGTTAGCTGAAAATATATTAAAGTGGTGAGTGTAGAAAGAGAAATGAAGTTCTACATTTCCCCGCTCCAAAGTCTGCTCGCTCGGGCTGCTGCTTCAGCCCAGATGTGCTGACCTGCCTTCTCCTACCGAATTGCACACCACAGCTGCTCTGCAGCCCATCCTTTGGGCTCAGGTTTTGACCTAAACCTGAATTTATTATCTTTTTAAGCCTCCTTTTTCTTCTCCTGAACCTCTAAATTCCCTCGGGCTCACAGTCGTCATTCCTTCCACTTTCGTCTCTCTTTCTGCAAACCTCTTGACATCCAGTTGCTGTTTCCTTCCCCACATCCCTCAGATCCATCTCACTTTCCATGGTTAGACAGGAGAATGAGCTGTTTGGGTTTCCCTGTCCATTGGAGCCTCCCTGGCATTCCCTGTCCTGTGGAATTCCCTTTTCCATGGGTGAGGGAATTTCAGCTAAGCCAACGCCTTTGGTTGCTGCCCTCATGTTCTCAGCCCGTGTTTTGATGCTCTGGTTGTCTCCCTGTTTGCTGACAGCTCCCAGCTGACCTCAAGTCACCACAATCAAATCAGGTCCAACAGCACCAAGAAACCCCTGCAAGGATGTCTTAAACTCCACTTCCATCCCCTTCCATAAATTTTCAATAAGGGTGTCAGTGTCACAGCACTTTGCTACTCCTCTGACAGCACTTCAGAACTTTTTCTTCTTCTCCACATCTCCATTTTTGCTTCTTTCTCCTGTTTTTCCTTCCTCTTGCCATCCCCTGCTGATAAAAGCTCTTTCTTTTCTCTGCATCCTTGGCTCTATGTCCCTTCCCCTGTCACCTCCTGGAACAGCCAAGGTAATTTTCACACCTTTTTGAGACTCAAACCCTCCTCCAAAGGCTGTGTTCCACTTGCTGTAGTCCTAATTTTCTATCTTTTCCTTGGAAACCTGTGGAGGGAGGTTTACAGCTTGCTTACAGCTATGCAGAGGCACTTGGAATTTTTCCATATTTTGAACCAGCAGCCATTCAGACACTCCAGTCCCTGGGGGAGCTAGGCTATGAGCTGTGCCTCTGTGCCAGGATATGAGCCCATCACAATGTCCAAGGACCTTGCACATATTTCCTGGATTTATCCTCAGCATATGCTGGAAGAAATAAAAAAAAAAAATTCCATCTCCCCCCCAAACTCTTTGAAGAAAGAGTGGAAAATGTTCAGACTAGTCTTGGTAGAAAATACAGAATTTTCCAGCATTTATTAGCCTTGTGTATTTAAAGATAGGAACACTTCAAAGCAACATCTGTTAGTCATGATCTGTATTTACCCTCTCCAGCACAATGGGATCCGACTCATGGCTGGGTCATCCGAATTCATTCCCATCCCAGAAAACTGAAATGTGTGGATGTACCAGACCAATTTCTGGGAACTAGACAGCATGAGGGCATTTTTTCAACCGTAAAACAAATGAATATTTTGATTTTCCCCATTTTTCCCTCTGTATTTTGAGTATACCAATGCACGCATACGCCTCCCCAACTCAGAGGGGAAAAGGGACATTATTTCTGAAATTGACCATTTCAGTGTCAGTGTGGTTACAGAAATACTGGAGAACTTCAAAAGCCCTCCAGCTCTTCTCCATGGGGGTGAACAAAAGTGGTCTTTGGAGCCCCCTCTCATCCCTGGCTCCTCTCATCCCATGGCTCCTGGGTCAGGTGGCCAAGGAATCTACACAGCTGCGTAGACACAAACTGGGACACAAACTGGGAATCTTGCAAAAATGTATGAATGAATTGAGTAAAAGGTGTGCCTAAAACTTAAAACTTGCCTTTCACATCCTCTTAGACCTGCTTGAAAGCCTAAAAGTATCATGGCAAGCATTTAGTCCAAGTTCTTGTGCCTGTTTTAGAAGCCTGTATCCAATTTGGTATCTGGATATGGAATGTGGGGACACGGTTTTGGGATGATGCTGGTGGTGCTGGGTGTCAAGTGGGACTAGATGAGCTCGGTTTCTTCCAGCCTTGATGATTCTGCAATCCTGTGATTCTCTGCAGAGCAGATTTCAAGTTTTCTGTGGAGAAAAATGACACCTTCAGCACAAAGAACACTGGGTGTGAAGAGGCAGGATGAGCTGGTGGAACCAGTGCAGCAATTTCACTCCAAGAGTTTGGAAGGACCTTCCCAGTTGTCTGCTGGTAGAGACACCTGAGGAAAGAAGGCTTTTCATCTCATGAGAAGGGAACTCCAAAGAAAGATCATGGAAATCCATCTTTCAGCTGCCCACCTTTCATCCAGGTGGGACTAAAAGTGCATCAGCTGCTTGATGGGAAGAACAGACTGCAGTGGGATGGAGGTGCAGTCAAAAAACTCCATGGGAATGGCTTAGGCTGGAGGAGACATCAGGCCTGGCAATGTGCAAGGGAGACAGGGGGGAAAAAGGCAAAAAAAAAAAAACAAACAAAAAAAAAAAACCAAAAAAAAAAAAAAAAAACCCACAAAGGAAAAAGAAGAAGGACACATCAACAATTGTCAGAGAAGAAGAGGGATAGGTTTGTGAAGTGGAATATGTCAAAGTTTGGCAAACACCCAGTCAAAGGGAGCGTGATAACAAACCACAAATATCTGGAAAGCTGTAAACACTGAGGCAGGCAAAGAACTCTGGAGGGTGATGCATGGGGAGTGCAATCACAAGGAATTACAAAATACAGAAATGGCAGGAAAACAACCAAAAAACCAAAACCACCCACCTCCTTTTGACAATGAGATGTGTTGGGCTCTGTGTAATGGGAATGGGTGGAAATACCCTGGAACTGAGACCTTTTCAAAGGAGAAGGTTAAGGAAACATCAGTAAATGTACAGTAGAAAATAGTTTTGTTATAATGAGTTTGTTATAATAATATCATAATTTTGTTATAACAGTTTTGTTAACATGTTGTAATGGATGGGTTTGGTTTCCCAAGCAGAATTCCTCACTGATTCTAGGATTGGGCACAGAAAATTAATCTACCCCTTAGGTTTTTATACAATATATACGGACCAATACTCTGGCATGCAACCCCAACGTTTTCTGAGCCTGGTTTTGAGAACTCCTCAATCCAGTGATTTAAAAGGACATCTCATAGATTCCTGGCCTAAGAACCGTGGGGGTTTTGTTAGTTTTCTTGAAAATATGTGCCCTTAAAAAAAAAAAAAAAGCTGGGGAGGGAGCTGACAAGAAAGATGGAGTGGGACTTTTTACAAGAGCCTGGAGTGCCAGGCCAAGAAGAATGTCTTTAAACTGACAGAAAGCAGGATTAAATGGGATACTAGGAAGAAATTTTTCCCTGTGAGGATGGGGAGGCCCTGGCATAGGGTGCCCATGGATCCCTGGAAGTGTCCAAGGCCAGGTTGGATACTGGGGCTTGAAGGAACCTGGGATAGTTGGTGTCCCTGTTGGAACCTTTATTTCCCTTCCAACCCAAACCACTCTGTGATACCATAAAATTAAAATTTGAAATAATTTTCCACATTCCAGTTGGCCCAAATAGCCTCATTAACCATCTCAAAATATTCTCATTAACCTTTCTTTTCTGCAAGCAGAGCTCATGCTGAATCGTGCTCTGCTGGCCTTGCAGCTGGCAGTGCCCAGGGGACAGCAGCACAGCCAGGACACTTTGGAGGAGGCAGGCAGGATCTGCTGTGAAGATATCCAAGGGCTCCCACCACTGCCCAGAGAGGGAATGAAGGATTTGTCTTGCATCAGGAGGTAAAATTCAGTCAGGAATTAACCAAACTCTTTGGATGGATGAGATGCCCTTCTGGCTAACCAGCAATTTAGATAATCAGAGACTATTTTCCTAACGTGACCAAAACTTGAGAAGATGGCACAGAAAAAGATAATGAGATGACTAATCATATGACACAGGTAAAATGGTTTCTTCTACCTTAATGCACATGTAACACAAAATTTATTTTAAAATGATATTTTAAAATATTTATATAAATATACAATTATATTTAAAATTATATTTTAGCTGGGGCAAGAAATATAATGGCAGAAAAATTTGCAGAAGAAAAGTCTGAATCCCTGATGATCTGTGGTCAGTTTAACAGGCTTGAGGAATTTGAGGTACCAAGTGCAGCCTCTTTGGAATCTGGGTAAGGTTTGCAGCTTGGCTGACAATTGACTTTGAAAGAAACTCTAATTTAAATAAAGGGGAAAATTTATTAATATTACCAATTTCTACAAATGTGGGCACATCAGGGCCAGGCTGTCCAGGAGCTAAATGGCAAAGAGAAGATCCAGCCAAGGTCTTGGGGTCTGTCTGAGCCTCCCTGAACGTCTCTCGTGGTGTGGACACGCTGATCCTCAGCTCTGCCTGCACTGGGCTCATCCCTTGCCGTGGGCACAGGGAGATCCTACAAATAACCCCAAGGCAGCAGCAGCAGCAGGGTCTCTCCATCCTTCACTCCCCTGTTTTTTCCAAGGCTCCTGGAAGGCAGGGAGCAGCTTCTGAAGGGAGGTGTAGCCCTACAATGGGTGACCAGAGAGCTTCCCATGGCCAGCTCGAGGATTTTGCTCTTCACATGAGGGGGTTCCATCTGCTCTGGCTCCATCTCTGTCCCAGGGTCTGGACCCCAATGCCAGGATGTTGTTCCCATTGCACAGGACAGGCACCACAATCTGGAAGTCCTGCAGGCAACCCCGTGAGCACTGGGGATGCTTTGGAGGCCTCCAGGCATGTCCTTGCCCATCTGAACAAAGACCTTCTTTAAATCTGGATTTTTAGTGTTTAATGAAAGGCTGGTTCAAAAAGACACTTACCATTTCCGTTTGGAAGCACACATGAAGCAAAAAGTGAGGATCTGTGGATTTATTTCCACTGAAAGGCAAATTATTATCTTTATAGTCACACACAGGTGTGCCTGCCTTAACTCCATAACTTTCTAAAATAGTGACTGACCTTTTACAATAGTTCTTTGGTTTTTTGTGTTTTTTTTTTTTTTTTTTTTTTTTTTTTTTTTTTTTTTTTTCTCCTCGATGGTGCCTCCCAGTCATTTTGTCCTATAGCAAAATACCATTTTAAAATATGAGAGTCAGACATGCAGGCCAGAGCAGATGCTGACTACTCTTTTTTTTTTTTTTTTTTTTTTTTTTTTTTTTTTTTTTTTTTTTTTAATATCCCTGCTCAGGTCTCACACACAATCCTGTGCTTACAAACTGCCAGCAAGACACTCCTAACACCAAGCCTGGTGAGTTGGCTCCCATTGCTCCCCAAGAAATGGGTATGCAGAACATCTCCTATAAAACCTGAAACCACACCCATTTTGTCTGGGAAAAAGGACACAAAAGAACAGCAAAAAGGAGGGATGCAGAGAGCTGAGCTGTCTGGGATTCCTGCAGCAAACACTGTGAGAGCCACTCATAAATGTCAGGGATGATTTTCCAGACCAGTTCTTCAGATGGTGTTGGGAAAGAATGGATTTTTGCCAGTAGGCACCAGATGCAGTTTTGGGGCCCAGGGTACAGAGTGGGAAGCCTCTAAAGCTAGAAGAGAAAAATAAAAAACCCTGCCCTTTGTAAAGAGCCAGGATGGGCTGCAGTGACAAATGAACAAAGCTGCCATACACTCCATTCTAAAGTGGGGAATAATGGAAATTATTCATTATTCACTTTATTTACTAATAATGATACAAAATGTATTAAGGGCAAGGGGGCAAAGCAATTCAACACACAATTCAGGAGGAAGATACATCTCAGGGTGAGATTTTGCAGCATAACTTCAATGAAAGATCATTTCTGAGCATGAATACTCTTCCTTAGAGGCCGCCCTTAGGCTCTATTTCCAGCCTTGGGCGTGGAGCTGTCGATGAATTAATTGGGGATGGTTGCAATCTCTGGGCCAGAGAAGCTCAGCACGGGGATGGCAAGGCACTGTTGAAGAAGGACTGGAAGTGTTTCAGCAGAACTGTCTGGAAAAGAAGACACACAGCACCTGTGCACTTTAAACTCAGGCTGTTTGCTCCTACATTTTCACAAGCCCAAAAATCCCGGCCTATTTTAACCTGGTGAGTAGCAGACCTGGCACGGGCGTCACACACAAAAAATGCAAACACAAATGCAAACCACAGTGTCAATCTGAAATTGCCATGCTAGGCCAAGCTTATTTTATTACATACATTCTGCAATCTAAGGACTAATATGTTCATAATGTAAACATTAAGCATACAGAGTTAAAATTCAAGGCCACAATAGTTTTTTTTTGGATTGTCCCTTTTTTTTTTTTGTTTGTTTGTTTTTTGTGTGTGTGTGTCTTTGGTTGGCCGAGATCAACTCGTAGTGTATAAATGCATAAGTTATATAATAATTATATAAAAAGGAAAAAAAAAATAACATTGAACTTGTATACTTCATTCTGACAAACGCACAGCGTTCGCGACTCGGTAAGAAAAACTGGCGCCCGCCTAACAAAAATAGGTGATTTCTGATTCTGGCAGTCAGGGGTTGTCTCTTGCTCTAACCAATAGAAAACAAACTCCCTTAGTAATGATGAGGTTCTGACTGGTAACTTTTAAATATCAGACACAATTCCAGTTTTGCTTTTGGTTTTTTTCCCTAAAAAAAAAAAAAAAAAAAAAAAAAAGAGATGCATATTCTGATTTCTCACTCCTTCTGCTTTTTCCCTTTTCCCACTTTTTATTACTACTGAATCAAGTCTGTTCCTCCTGAAATACTGGGAATGGTATAATACTGAGCAATATGTTCCACAAGTCCAAACAAGTGTTTCTTCATAGTCCCAACGCTACAAAGTTTTCAGTCATTTCAGTCTCTACTGGTCAAGAAGTTTCTTTCCACCCTTCTCACCACCTTCATCCTCCTCTTTCTCCTTCCTGCCTCCTCTGTCAGGTGCAGGCCTCTGAACTACAATCATACACTTGCCCTCCAGCACATTCTCATTTCCCACGTTTGGCTCAGGGTTCCTGTAAAACTGTCAAGGAGTCTGAAAGTTTGGGTTGTCTTCACAGTTTGAGTAGCTGATTTGCTCTGATGAATGGATCTCGTTTGACTTTAACTACAACACCGCTGGTCTATTCCAAATCAGCTTCCACACTAACCAGTCTCTTCTGCTGATATGTTTATATCTTTTAAATACAGATAGGCTTTTTTTTTCCTTTTTTTTTTTCCTTTTTCCCTCTCTTTTGTAATGAACCATATACTGTATGTTAGGTCACTATAGACTTATCCTTATATTGCTGTAGTATAGTCCCAGTTTTGCACTAGCATGATATCAAACTTTACACACAAGCTTATCAACTTTTTAAGACCACCAGCTTCCGTAGGTTTTCCTTATCATTTCATGCTTCTACCTACAATAGTCTCTTGTTGTTTGGTCCACAGAGTCGATGCCCATATACATTACATTTTAGTATCTTAATACTTCTTGGATATTTCCTTTAAATCCCTACTACAAAAAGTCTTTTTGACATCTATTTTTTACGCGGTTTTGGGGTTTTTTTAATCCCAGCCCGACCTTCACTTGTCTCTTTAGGCACTTTTAATTTGAGTACTCCAACAGAGTTCATTGCGACTCCTCAGGGACCGAATCCCAGTGAGAAGCAGCTTTGCTTTGCCTGGTGTTTATCCTCCCCACCCCACTTAGTAGTAGGTGCCAAGATGAGAAGGCATATGAGCAGCCGGCAGCCTGGTGTTGGGGTAGATCCCTCCAGTCGGCGAATTCCAGTACGGATTGGGGGCAGCGAAAAAGCTGGAGGATGTCACGGGCAAGGCAGGGGGGTGGGGAGCCACAAAGTTCATCTTCTGCGGGTGCGCGTGGTACGAGCTCATGTAGGGCAGGTCCGACGGGTATTTGTACATGGACGACTCCGGGGGGTGAGGCTGCAGGGCCTGGGCGATGCCGTGGAAGTCGAATTTGTAGGCGTAGCGCTTGCCGTGCACCTTGGTCATGATGTTCTTGTCGTAGTAGTAGCGCAGGGCGCGGCTGAGCTTGTCGTAGTTCATGTTGGGCTTGCTCTTCCGCTCGCCCCAGCGCCGCGCCACCTCGTCGGGGTCCGTCATCTTGAACTCGCCGTTGGTGCCCTCCCAGGTGATGCAGTTGGAGTTGGAGCTGTCCGACAGCAGCTCCAGCAGGAACTGCCACAGCTGGATCTGCCCGCTGCCTGCGGGGAGGAACAGAGCGGGAATGTCAGGGCTGGCATTAATAACGTCAAGGCATCAGTTCTGCAGGCTCTCCCCGAGGACCCCATTAGGAAATGTTGTGATGTTGGCTCCTAATTCTTTCTATTAGCCAGTCCCCCTTCTCCCAGGACTGTCTCACAAAACCCTGAAGAGTGGGGATAATTGTAATGTGTCGTGTTTTCCCTCATGTGAGTGGCAGAATGCCATTCCATGGAGATTTAATTGTTACCTAATGTCATTCAGCGCAGACAATTGATGGGGAAATAATACAGCGCTCATTTAGGAAACTAATCTCTAAAGTTCAGCACAAACAGCTTTCACTTGCGTAACACTCGGCTTGTTCTCACAGCATTATGTTGCAACTAAATGTTCCCTGCTATGGAATGAGCCCACACAAAATGGAGAAGTTTAGAGCAAGCTGGGCCCGTGCCAAACCATATCATCCCTTTGCAGCATTTGGGGAAATGCACAACGGAAACTTATTAGCTTGCTGTTACACTGCATACAACCAGAGGGCAAAACAACTGCAAGAACAGTGAAAAGGTCCATAAAATACATCCTTGTCATCATTCTGCTTCCAATGAGTTAAAATTATTATTTTATGTTAAGTCATAAAATGCTGCTGTTGTATTTTTCTCACTCTCTGCCAATTCCACCGCAAAAAGAAAACAGTCTGCCGTGAACTTTGCAAAAGTGAGGTAGGGCAACAAAATTTGTCCATTTTAGACAAGTGAAAGTAGATTTCAAAGGGCCTTGCCACTGATAGTCATGTTAGAAGCTTAGCATTTCTTAACAAAGCAACACTGAAATGATGCAAAATGCAGCTGAAGCAGCTTGCAATGCAATCTGTTTCACAAGCACGGTGTCAGCAGAATTTGCCAACCAGCCTGGATGTGCTAACTCTGAACTATGTCTCTGACCAGGAATAGGTTGGGTTTCTTTCTTTTTTTCTTATCCAAACCAGCTATGTGGGTATAATAAACAATCTTTTCTTTAGAAAGCTTATAGTAGCAATTACAGTATCGAGCTAGAACAGCATCTGAAACCCATTAGCAGTTTATACTTCAGTGCAACTGAAACCCATATTCATTTAAATTGTATTTATCCAAACTGGCCTTAATGAATTTCTTCTGTTCCATTAACATGCATTAAATAAACAAACAAACAAAAGAATCCATGGTATGAGCAAGGCATGCAAGTTTTAATACACGAAACATAACAAGAGGATTAGGCTTTGAAAATCAATAAACAGTTCAGCACTGGACAAAACACAAATTTTTGAATAAGCAATCCAACATATGTTCTAACATAAACACTTGCCTTCCAAATGTAATATATAGTCCTATGAAAATAAATGGTTGCTGTCAATTTCCTTTTAATGAGAGAGTAATTCCACCGATTTATAAACACACAAAACATGTTAAAGCACAGGAATGATGGCGTGGAGGAATTCCATACCCAAATGTTAAAAAAGCATCCCAGTCCAAATCGTGTTAATGTCATTCACAGCAATGAAGTCAACCAAATGGACACTTGATAAAATTTGGCAAGCCATGATTTATGACCAAATTAAAGGGATGTAGGTCCCCACTTCCAGTCAAGACCAGTGTTGCCTGGAAACCTCCACCACCTCAGGCCATTTGGAAAATCCTATTCTTAACACTTACTTAATTACTTTCCTCTGCCACACAAAACAGTTTAGAGAATCAGCTAATCTAGAAATGTGCTTGATGACACTTTGGAGAAAGTGAAAGGAAACTGATCAGCATTTTGGCAATTTCAGGCCTTGAAAAGATGTAAGATTGCTGTAAAAAGAACCACTGTCACTGGGGGCTGAGGAGATCTGTGTGGAAAGAGGAATGTACTCTGTGACTGTCCAGGCAAGGGACAGAAGTGGAACACACAGTCTCAGCCCACTGTGGTGGCCTGTGGTGTTGATCATGGTGCTGTACAGCCACAGCAGTGAAATCTGCACAATTCCCAAGCAGAGCTACTAAATCACCCAGAAGATCCCTTGTCTTTAGCACAAACATGGTGGTCCAAGGTTGCACTCGATGATCCTTGGGGTTTTTTCCAACCTGAGTGACTCTGTGAGTCTGTGATTGTGTTCTAAGCTACACATCCCTGTCCACAATGCACCCCATTGCCTTTTTGAGGTGGGAGAACATATTTGAAGTGTTTAATCCAGTTATTATTTGCAAATAGATTATAATTTCCTGGGTTTTGTTTTCTTTTTCCTATATATTTCATCCCAAAATTCTGTATTCATCCAGGCCAGTATGATATTGTGTTGTGGATTAACAGAATCTGGGACACAGCTGATGAAGAGTGGTTAAGAGATCTGTACCCTTCTGGAGGGGGTAACTGGAGACCAGATGGGGTCTCTTACACCCCTTAACCAAATCCTGATGTTCAGGAAACTGAAGTGAACTCCAGCTTCAAAGGCTGGACTCTTTGGAGGTCCTTTTCCAACCTTAATGATTCTAAATTCCTCAGCCCCACCCTTGTGTAATTCAGAAATTCTGCAACACATTTGGTATCATCAGCTCCCCCTGAGGAGTGAGAAAATCAGGGACATCCTCTTCCAGGTCTGGTCTTACAGCTGAAGTGGGGACACTCAGCAGTGAAAGAAAGAAAATCCTTCTAAATCAGCAAAATCCCTTCTCACCTGGATTTGCAAGTCGGCTGCTGGTCGGTCCCAGAATCTGATATGGATCTACAGAATGGTGAAAGAAAGATTTCAAATCATACAACAGCATTGTCACATATTTTAGGTACCATTTCTGAACCTTGCAAGGGGCAGTGTGCACTGCCTGATAGGACAGCAGGTCAAACACCTGAGCAGTTTTCTCCCTCTGCATATGCAGTATTTGCATGTTTTCCTTTCAAACTTGGTGTGCAAGGACATACATTTGCTTTTTGAACTGTACTAATGTGCAGATGCATATATTCAGAATGTAAACTTTGTTATGAAGCATTCTGGTGGTGGAATCCCCATCCCTGGAGGTGCCCAAGGAAGGTCTGGATGTAGCACTCAGTGCTCTGGGCTGGGAACAAGGTGGGGATGGCTCACAGGTTGGAATCAATGCCTCAGAGGTCTTTTCCAAGCTCAGTGATTCTGTGATTTTCTTTTGTCACTGGACTCCAGTGTGGGATCCCATGGATCAACCCTGCAACTGGTGTTTTCAGAAGAGCCTCTGTCAGCCTTACCATGCCTGTAGCATCTCAGTGTTTAAACCAAAATTTGCTTTGGCCTGAAGTCCAACAGGGGAAAATGGAGGGCTGTGACAGCAGGACCAAAGCCAAAGTGAGGGGCTGCAAGCACTGAGTGACCCTGTGGCCTTTACAGCCACGAAGACAATCAGGTTACTTTCCTTACACATTTAAATAACCTGTGCAGCTCGCACACAGCCATTAAAAGGTCCCCAGGACTTACATAAATCATTGGTATATTTCTAGGAAGATTCTCGTGGTTGAAAGGCCAAATTAGATAAAACACTGTTTGGGCAAAATTCAGTGTAATACTTCCCAGGCAGTCTGTGCACGAGTTAATGAGACCTAGTCATGCACAGTCTTGTTTAGCTCTAACAAAAACCAGAATAATGATTTAAAATCCATGTGATAAAATCTGGCTCAGAGTCTTCTGAGCTAAGAATATCCTCTAAATCTCTTTTATTTCCTCCTTCTAACCTTTTGCTGTTAACAAAAGCCATGACTGACTCAGGACCTTTGGAGTGCTCTCCAGCTACCTGTCCAAAATACAGCTGAATTTGCAATAAGAGATTAGTTCCCATCCCAAGGATTTGGAGCTCTGAAAATACAAAAGGCACCCATTTTGCTAAACCACTACTCTACAAACCCACAAACTTCTGCTTTCTCCTCAGTTTTCCAACAGACTGAGAATCCCTCTAATATTCCTGTTGTGTTTCAGGAGCCAAATTCAGAAGGGTTTCTGCAGACTGTAATCCATTCCCCCTTTTATATTTTTTTTGCTCATGCACATTTTCCAGCTGCTGGAATCTCAACCACTTGGGTCTTTTGACATCTACACCTTCCATCTTTGTACCCAAATTGTAGATGGATTGTTTTAAGAGCATTTTTATTCTGGAAGCTTGTCACTGCCTTTAAATATTACACTCATCCCAAATCCAGCTGCAGAGCAAACCCCATTCACATCTGGGCTTTTGGTGGCCTCCAGCTGGAGTGGTCTGAACCAGATTGGGCAGTTTGGGTGCCCTTCTCATCATATTCAACAAACCCAGGCAGAATTCAAACCAAGTGACACCCACCTAACTGAGGACGCTGGTCTTCTGTTTTGGGAACTGTTGAGGATGATGGCTGAGTAGCTGAAAATGGAAAAAAAAAGTCCCATATAGTTATTTTTCCAGTTAGGAAGTTGCTCACCAAACCTCTGAGAGGTCCCCAGGCCTGGAGCTCCTGCTGCCCTCTGCTCCAGGATGGACTCAACAGGATTGAAAGCTCATTAAAACCTTTTTAAGGCTCTATGGTGATGGACTTGATGAAGTTTAAGTTTAAGGAAGGATGTGGCAGCCCCGTGACACCTCCCAACATTGCCTGCACAACTGGCTTTCCAAAAATGCACAGATAAAAACCCTCCAGAGCTCCAGTAATTCCCTTTGGAGTCTAATCCGTGTTTCCCCGCTGTGCAGATGATTTTACCTTTTGACTGAGGGCTGGGGTGGCTGTGACTCGTCCATGCTGATCTCCTGGCTTGCTCATAAGGCAAATCTGTGAAGGAAAAATACATTTATTCATGCAGACATGGCCTAAAGTGGTTATGTCCAAAAAGGGCAAGTTTGAGGGGACTAGGGATTGGGAAAATTACTGAAACAGGCAGGGAATTCTTTGTTAAAGCCTTTATCATCTTTATTGTCTCTAAAAGCAAGAGTAAAAACAACAGTTGTGCTGTGTAGAGCTGCCTGCTGTTGTCAGAAGTCTGAGCTGCACTGAAATAGGTGGTGCAAAGAATCTTTAGAGACAACACAGAGTCCATCACTTCCAAAGGTTCAGGGTACCCCCTTTAGTCCCCTTCCTCAGCCCAGCACACCAAGGAATGGCACACACTGGCATCATGAATAATCTGTGCTAGAATCTTGCAGAAAAGGTCTCCCAAGGGCTCATTTTATGCATAAACCCTCCCAAATTCAGCATCTAACAGTGTTTCCTTTTAAGAAGAAAGGCTTTGGTTGATTTATTCTGTTTTGCTTCTTGGGACTAGCTCCTTAAATTTACACATCTAAATTTTCATTTCCCTTTCTTTCATTTACTCTTAATAATTACTCTTAGAGTTAATGCTCCTACTATTTTATTTCAGTGCTTTAGCATATTAAAAAAAAGAAAAAATTAAACCATAAAAGCTTTCTTCATAAAGCAAATGTAGTAAATTCAAATGTTTGGTTTACCCTTAGAAATCTTTGGCAGTTTCCTGTGCTTTTCCACAGCTGACTTTAACACATTAGCTAAAATTACTGCCAAAATCAGAGACTTCTGTAACTTCCAGGGCCTCAGGAAGGTAGCAGTGCCCACCTGGTGGAACTAAGTTGGTGCAGATGTCTTGACTCTCAACACTACTTGTGCTATATTTCAGAATTCATGTTTGGAAATGAAACCAGAAAGCAAAGAAACAGCCCAGCCTGGCTCTGTGCAAGGCCCACTTCCAAGCATTGCATGGAAATAAAGTGTAATGTAAAATGCACAACCAAATTGCCTTTAATTTATTTAGTCTGTTAGCTATACCACCTCCCAGAATCCCACACTTCAAAACCTTTGCTTTTGCTGAGATTTGCAGCTGATTTTTGTGCTGCATTTTCATAATGAATAACAATGTATTCCTGATTTCTTGAGGACTATTCCACAGCTTCAGAGAAAATAATGTGAATTTTACAGCTGCTCATCTCTGAGCAGAATATGAATCAGTGTGACCTGCAGATGTGCTGCCCAGGGTGAGACTAGCACTGCTGTTTATAAGAGACTTTGCCATCTGGCAAAAAAAAATCCAGAATTACTCTGGTCGTAATTCCAGTGGGTTCTGAGTTCTGTCTGCACAGAGGGGGCTCAGCTGTGGGGGGCTTGCAGGTATCTTGTGCCTTGCCTGGCCACTTCCCTGCTCCATGGCAGGTTCTCTACCTCCTCTCTAGGTTCCCTTGCCAGATTCTGATGACATAAGGAACCTGTTTTTTAACTTCCAGTTTTCTACTCCCTGCCCAGAAAAACATTATCCTAACCACAATTCCACCCACAATCTCTTCTTTCTTTCTTTCTTTCTTTCTTTCTTTCTTTCTTTCTTTCTTTCTTTCTTTCTTTCTTTCTTTCTTTCTTTCTTTCTTTCTTTCTTTCTTTCTTTCTTTCTTTCTTTCTTTCTTGGATCTCCAAACCATCAGACACCTGTGCTGTGTGTGCTTCTACTTGGTGGCACTTGAAACACACTTGGTACAAATTCAGTACTGTGAGAAAAATGTCTTGCCTTATAACTCATCACATCACAAGATGATCTTCTGACTATGCCCTCTCCATCAGAAGAAAAATCACATTATCAGCTTTTCTTGAAATGGAGCAAAGCTCCAGCTTCATGCTTGGTTCAGCACCGTGCCTTGATAAACACGTTGTTACTGCAGATAAGTTGTTCTTGTCCATGAGACACCAGCACAACATGTCCTTATCTGGGACAGATCCCTGATGGGAATGCTCCTGTTTGGTGAGACAAAGCCCAGCCAGGTGTCCCAGAGCTCCTGAGAGCCTCATTGTCACTGAAACCTCATGTTCTCTTGTGAAGGTGACTGGAGAAATCCTCCCTTGCACTGAAACCCTGCTCATTTCCCATTTTCTATTGTAGTGCCTTAACAATGGCAGTGCTTAATTACTCTCTCCAGAACTGCACCCCAGGATTTGGCTGATTCCCACTGAACACTATTTATTCCCCCCACTCCTCATTTTTGACCTTTTTCATGTCATCAAGTGGCTGTCCCCAGGGTCTGCTTTTGCTCTCACATGAACAGTGCTTTGTTATGGGAAAGCTTCTTTGCAGTCTGGTTGAAATGTGACATTTAACTCAAAGGAAAACCACAGAATAAGCCAACAAAACAGTTTCCTGAAAGAAAACTGAATTTCTCCAAAAAAACCCTTTTTCTCTGAATAAAAATTCTGACTTTGAAGACGTCTGTCAACTTTCAATTGTAAAAGATAAATTAAAACAATACTTCCAAAATCACTACAGTTCTTTGTAGAAAATGTTCAGTTCTGCACAGAAGAAGTCTAAAACCAAACTGCAATTCCAAGTAATTGTGTGAATGCAGAAAGATACTGACACAAAGCATTTTGTTAAGTGCCATTTTAAATGTGAGTTAGATAAAAATGCTGGAATGAAGGAGCTCACCATGTCTGGTAGGTTTAGAACCTTTTCCTCTAGAGAAAATTAACATTTTATTTTTCCATCACACATAGGATGAAACAAATATGGAAATCATAGACCTTGTCAGGGAACAAAAAAATCCCAATTTTGATTCAAGTCCAGTGGAAAACAGGCTCATTCCAGCATTTGCCTGAAATCCTCTCCTTTGGGACACCTTTTCCTGCAGGACACCAGGTCCCTCTGGTCTTATGTTACATGTTCATTTCTGCCGGGAATTACTGAGAGTTTGTTTGGAGCCTCTGGGTTTTTGTTTGATGATTGTTTCCATAGTTCTGCTTTGTTTTCTCATCCCTATTTGTGCTGACATTCCCCAGTGTCCCTGAGAGCTCCTGGGTGCCCCAGTCTGCTTTAATGCTCCATGAAAATGTTTAATTTATTCGAATATCACTTCTTCTTATACTGACACTAAGCAGGTGCTCTGTCACTCTCTTTATTTTGATAATTATATCAAGTTTCCTCAACCCCAGACTGTGATTTGAACAATTTCAAACCTCTGTATCTCTCAACATGCTCTAAAGATTTTTCCATACTCCCGTGGCTTTCCCAGGCGTTTCTAAGCACCTCCAAACTCTGCAAAGAGCCTTTTTGATAAGGGATGATTGACACAGCTTTCCATGCAAGGCCACACTGCTGGGGTGTTTAGTGGCACAGCCCATTTCCCATGGGATTCTCCACCCTGGCTCTTCATTTGTTCACATCTCTCACTTTGGCTGTCACTGTGCCATAAATAAAGATGACTCTGTTAAGTTGTTCCTTCATGAGTGAAG
Source organism: Onychostruthus taczanowskii (assembly GCF_017590055.1). Classification (NCBI taxonomy): domain Eukaryota; kingdom Metazoa; phylum Chordata; class Aves; order Passeriformes; family Passeridae; genus Onychostruthus; species Onychostruthus taczanowskii. The sequence goes on from NW_024498906.1 coordinate 12,779,390, forward strand.
TGGGCTAATTTGGAATCAGTAAGATATGCAAATAACTTGTGCCTTGTGCTGCTTTTATCAACTTGTGTTTTCAGTTGTTAATTGATTGCCAACTTGTTTGTCCCTAATGAACTTCCCGGGTACCTGGACAGGAATCCTGTATAGGAATCTCTGGGTTTAAGTAACAACAAAATCGTGGAATCACAGAATGGTTTGGGTGGGAAGGGACCTTAAAGATCCCCTTTTTACCCCCCCTGCCGTGGCAGGGACACCTTCCACTGTCCCAGGCTGCTCCAAGCCCCAGTGTCCAACCTGGCCTTGGGCACTGCCAGGGATCCAGGGGCAGCCACAGCTGCTCTGGGCACCCTGTGCCAGGGCCTGCCCACCCTGCCAGGGAAGGATTTCTTCCTTATATCTGATCTAAACCTGTAATTTTTCAGTTTGAAGCCATTCCCTGTGTCTTGCCCCTCCTTGGGGACAATTCCCAGCCCTTGGGAATTGTCTCTCGCCATGTTCCTGGGGCTCCTTTAGGCCACAATTCAGTCACCCCAAGGCTTCTCTTCCCCAGGCTGAACATTCCCAAAGTAACTTAAGATGTCCATTACTGATGACAGGATAATTAGCCAGTTCTTAATTTGTTTCTTATGATACACTGATTTAATTTCTGTTGTAAATAGTTGTGGGGTGTTTTGGTGAATGCCTTATGAAAGCCAAATGTATGAATTGGATCAGCAGTTCCCTTTTTAGACATTAATATAAACAAACAAATGTAGCAGAGTTTGATTTCCAAGGATCCAAACAAGTTGAATTTGTTGATATAATGGCCTGGTAGTTGTTTCCTTTTCTCTCTTTTCTCATTATCAGTTACCAAATCTACAGACATGCATATATACATGTGTACAGGACTATATAAAATAATATCTGTATGTACCCTCCTGCACTTTACCCTAGAGCACAAATAAAATAATTCCTGTTCAAACTCCCTTTTTTAAAGTGCCAATATCTCTTTTCTCCAGAGCTCAGCCAATTCCAGTGCATGTCCCTTCTGAGCACTTGGATTTTTGCCTCTGGCTCAGTAATGGATTTCCTTTAAATTCAGTATTTGCTGCAACTCCTCTTGATGTCCCTTAGTACTCTGCACTCATTATTGAAAAAGCAAATGTCCAGATTAGGCATTTTTCCAGCATTTTTTGTGGTGAAGGGTGATAAAAAGAAAATCTTTGGCTTCATAGCCATGTCCTCACCTTCTTTAATTATCCCCATCAGCCTTTCACATATCAGCACATCCACAAAACTTTCACAGGTTTCAGAATTTTGGGCATTAAGAACTTCCTTATGTTTTGATTTTACTTAAGACTCTTAAACTCATAATCAGATTGTTGTGGGTTCTGCTTGCCTCAAACATAAATAAAATGTGGACAGCAGGAGAAGCATATATCCTGCATCTTTAGAGTATTTTTCCACAACAGACTTCAAATAAAAGGGAATTTTAGCCTCATGTTACAAACAGAGAGCTGAAGGGCATTGACAGGTGACTGTGCTGGGACAGTGCAAGAGAACCAGTGAACAGAGCTCAGGTTTCTGATTCCCTGGTGCTTTAAAAAGTTGATACAATTGCTTCAAGACAGAGATTTGTGGAAGAAATGGACTTATTAAACTGCTCTATTTAATTACTTCACTCTACACAATTATATACACATATATATGTCATTTAAGTATATAATGTGTGTTCAAAATAGAGCCTTATATTTATGAAAAGGGAAAAAGAATGAGACATTTCAAGAGATTAAATGAGTAAGATCACAGCACACAAAAAGTGATGATTGTTCATACCTGGCCTGGCTGCAATTCTTTGTGTTGCTTCTGGATAAACTGATGTGTTTGGGAAAATAAAAGTGGCACCTCCTGAAGAGAAAGAAGAGGACATAACACCTAAAGATTCATTTCCACAGTCCCTAAATCCACCAGTATTTCCCCCTCCTGTAGAGTGAATGAGTGAGGAATCTGAATAACTAATTTCCGCCTTTGGACTGTTAGATATAGAAGCTCATTCCAATAACCTTTACATCTATGTAAATCCACTCAAATTACTGGATAGAAGTCTGTACAAAATGTGTTTTAAGAAGGAGACAGTCAAGCTCAGGAAATCCCTTCTACCACAACCACCTCCACCTGGGAAGGTGGCTTTGTACCCCCTGGAATAAAACCTCTTTGCCTTCATTACTGCATTCCCAGAAAGGTTCATATTTTCAACAGAGACTTTTGGGTCAGACCCTCAGATATCTCATTAATCTTCCCGAGTGAAAAAAAATGAGAAGTATTGAGCTTGATGTAGGAAATGGAATCTCCCTTTTCTCAGGCATTGAAATTGCTCTGACTACAGCAATGGACTTCTCATGATCCTCTCCAGGAACATCAAAAAAGTCAATTACTGCTGATTTCAAGAACTTTTTTTCTAAGTCTTTTGTGGCCCACTGAAAATTGAACAACTGATTTCCCATATGCTGATGATCAGCACACCATTATTCACACTTTCCAATGACAGATAATCTCATTTTGGTGAAATGAATTTCAGTATATCTTTGTCAGTGCACACATAGAGAAAAAGATAACACACAGAACTGCTGAACAACACTTGGATATCCACAAGTGGAAGCTGCTTGGCAAATGAGAATCTCTAAAGCCAGAGATGGAAAAGACCATCAAGTCCATCTATTTTTAAAAAGGACTTAAATCCTATCCAAACCACATCAAAGTAAATGGAAATTATTTTTTGTTGCCTGTGGTGGGGTTTGCAGCAGGCCTAGAGCCCAGAGCAGGAATTTGTTTGCCACTATGACCAGTGGCAAATGTCAGGGAGAGATCTTCTAATCCAGTGAATTTTGCTATGAAACTCAGAGTGAAAAATTAAATAAAATATGAAAGAAACATTGCTATCCAAGTTTTGTTTTCTTTTCTTTTGCATTATCCTTTGTATTATCTTTTTCCTTTCTCATAGAGAATTGTTATTTCTGGTCACTGTAGGTAACTAACACCCTCAGGCATGATCATGCAATATTCCAAACATATTTTGTAGGGATATAAACCACATTATTTGTACAATTCCATGCCATGCTCTGCTGCACAACTGTTACAGCAGGTTAAAACAGATTCTGAGTTATTTTAATAAATACTTTAAGTTGCATCCTGAAAGACAGATGAGGCGTGTGTCATTCTCTTGCCTAAACTCAACACTTTTTTGGGCCAAATTAACAGAAGGGTGAATATCAACAAAAATAATTTTAAATTCAGATCAGACTTAGTGGAATTCCCAGCTCCAGTCCCACAGCAGCTAGAAAATGAGATGAGCTAACTGCCTAAAGAGCAATTTTATTGATTCCCACAACATTTAGCTCATGGGAGGGGAGGCATCCCCATCCTCCAGAGCCCGAAGCACTTTTGAGCTCCAAGAAGCTTCTAGGGATCCATGGAGTAGATCTGGCAGTAGAATGGACAGAAGGACCATAAAAATCCTCAAATAAGAGGCCCAAAACCTGCAGTTTTATCCTGTGTCAGGGACCCCATTCTCTTGCAGGACACAGAAATTTTTGCACCATTTTTGCACCACCTGGCCCTGCGTGATCTCACCTTTTCTCTGTGTGTCTGTGCAGAAAACACACAGACAGCAGGGAGGGGATTCTCTTGCCTCCCTCCTGATTTACCACTTCCATTTTTTTAGCAAGCAGCCCATGGAAAGGAATCCTGTGCTTTTAGAAGATGACCTACAGCAGTGGGAGCAGTGCCAGCATTACCTGTGTTTCTAGCATGCATTAACCGTGGAGAGTTTTGTAAGGCCTTATCAACATCATCTGAAGTCAAATGTGGAAGAGGAGCTACAAAACAAAACAAAAAGCAACACCAAAATGTAAAAAAAATAGTGAATTATCTTTTTAAACCATATTTTCCCCTGACAGGATTGCCTAAATGTGAATCTATCAACAGCCTGCAGTTTGGAGGGAGGTGTGTGGGCTACAGGGTAAATTAGGGCATTCATTTATCCAATATCATAATTTGTTGTTATGAATGCACAAAATTTCTGGCTGGTTATTGACAGTGTGCGTGTGGAGGAGACTGCACCGCACTGGTGTTGCAATGCTTGGTGGTTTTTACTCCAAAAACCAGGTTCATTTTAACTTCTTTAAACTGAAACAAATTTTCCTCAAGCTTAGGTGAAAGCCCTCAATCCAGGTAATCCCTAGTCCCTTTTTTCCCATTGAAACTCTAGCCATGCACAATTAATTTGCATTTGGACTTCAGGGACTGTTCCTTTTTTTCCATGAATTTACAGAATTTTTTTATTCATTTCAGTTGAATCTTCCCCATCCTACCCAGAGTACAGCAAACTCCTGCCATTCCTCAGAATCATGCCTGGAATTCACTTTATGAATCAATGTTTGCACTCTTGTTTCATTAAAATGGAAAGAAATGAGTATGTGACCAGAAAAAACATCAGCACTGAACCCCATGTGATTTTTCTTCCTGCTCAATATGCTTCAACTCAATTTCTCTCTGAGATGGATACCTAGAAAGAGTCCCTAATTATTCTCCTTGATAAACATGAGAAAATGAAATTAATGAAAATCTTTTGTGATGAAATGAAAAAATCTTTCACAATGAAATTAATGGGAATCCTTCCACCAAACTCAACAGGACTTGGGCTGGCCTCCCTGTTGTGCCCTCAGGAACAGCAACATTTGCAGCAGACATTTGGAAAACCCAATTATCCACAGCGATAAATCTAGGGCTGAGCGCAGGCACCACGGAGGGCTGGCTTACTAATTTACAGAATTTTTTTATTCATTTCAGTTGAATCTTCCCCATCCTACCCAGAGTACAGCAAACTCCTGCCATTCCTCAGAATCATGCCTGGAATTCACTTTATGAATCAATGTTTGCACTCTTGTTTCATTAAAATGGAAAGAAATGAGTATGTGACCAGAAAAAACATCAGCACTGAACCCCATGTGATTTTTCTTCCTGCTCAATATGCTTCAACTCAATTTTTCTCTGAGACGGATACCTAGAAAGAGTCCCTAATTATTCTCCTTGATAAACATGAGAAAATGAAATTAATGAAAATCTTTTGTGATGAAATGAAAAAATCTTTCACAATGAAATTAATGGGAATCCTTCCACCAAACTCAACAGGACTTGGGCTGGCCTCCCTGTTGTGCCCTCAGGAACAGCAACATTTGCAGCAGACATTTGGAAAACCCAATTATCCACAGCGATAAATCTAGGGCTGAGCGCAGGCACCACGGAGGGCTGGCTTACTCTCTCTGAGGTAGTGTAGGTGTGACAGGAGGATGTCTGCGTTGTAGCTGGGGGTGAGCCTCTGGAAGTCATCCTTGGTCATTTTGCAGAGCTCCTTGCCGTCGATGTTCTGGAAGAGCAGGATGTCCACGTCCGGCAGCCCGTACTCCTTCACCGCCCACTCCAGCCACTGGCGCACGTGGTCGGTGCTCCACAGCGTGGGGTCTGCAGGGCCACACAGAGGGAAATCAGGCAGGGAAGGGGGGAATTCTGAGGCATTGGGCATGTGCAAGATAATCCCTCCTTCACTGACTGCTGGAGGAGTTAATTTGGTGTGCTGAGTGCAAGGGAGAACAGCTGTGGGGAGCTGAGAGCTCTGAGTGCTAACAACAAAGGGACAAGGAACAAGGGAAATACAGGTTGGATGTTAGGGAAAAAGTTTTTCACAGAAAGGGTGATAAAGTTCTGGAATGGCTGCCGGGGGAGGTGGTGCAGTCACCATCCCTGGGTGTGTTTAACAAAGCCTGGATGTGGCACTGGGGGCCAGGATTTAGTTGAGCTCTTGGGGCTGGGTTGGACTCGATGGTCTTGAAGGTCTCTTCCAACCCAATGATTCTGTGAAATCTATGAGTGAGCTCCTCTCACTCAGCTCTTCTGCCTCCTTGTTTTTAGGTCTTTTTAGCCATTGTTTTTAGCTCTTTCTAACAGAGCTTCTGGCCCACGAGTGCTAACAACAAAGGGACAAGGAACAAGGGAAATACAGGTTGGATGTTAGGGAAAAAGTTTTTCACAGAAAGGGTGATAAAGTTCTGGAATGGCTGCCGGGGGAGGTGGTGCAGTCACCATCCCTGGGTGTGTTTAACAAAGCCTGGATGTGGCACTGGGGGCCAGGATTTAGTTGAGCTCTTGGGGCTGGGTTGGACTCGATGGTCTTGAAGGTCTCTTCCAACCCAATGATTCTGTGAAATCTATGAGTAAGCTCCTTCTCCCACTCAGCTCTTCTGCCTCATTGTTTTTAGGCCTTTTTAGCCATTGTTTTTAGCTCTTTCTAACAGAGCTTCTGGCCCACTGACAGCACTGCATGCTAGAGCTAAACAAGTTTCAAAACTCTCTGTTCAATCCTTATCTTTATTCAAGTGAAATCTCCACTCCTGTCTAGAAGAATCTTTCTTGGGTACAGGCTAAATAAGCATTCACAGATTTGGGCAGCTATTTCACAGACTAGAGTGGGTCTCTAGTTAATAGTATTAGAATATTAAAATATTCTGATTTTTTTTTCCCCAGACTGCTGTGTTGTACATTGCAACTCCTGTGTGGTTTGTACTCAACACCTGAAATATTGGCAAAACCTGAAGTATTGGCAAAACCATCTGGGGAAAAAGAGCCCCAAACAGTTGAGATTTCTAGCAAAATGTTTTTTAATGAATCCTTAATTTTCATTTAAGGTTTTTTTTTAAATTTTCCCTCTAAAAACCTCATTTTCTATTTCTCTCCCATTCTGTTTTCCCTTGTTCTTGAGTAAGGAACCAACACAAAGGTCCCTCAGCTCATAACACAAAGAATTTGTACTTTTTGCAGAGAAAAGATTAAAGCCAAGAGGAAAAAATTCTTCAAGACTTTATTCCTTATCATCTTAATGACTCTGTGATTTTGTGATATTCTCAAGGCTGAGAATGGAGCACGTGGAGGTCAACTAGCTGCTGTTCATCCCATGAAAATCTGGGATATGAATGGCAGCCTAAATAGCTTTTCTATGGCTTAACTTCAGTGCCATTCCCTCTGTTTTCACTGTTGTTCAGGCTGGTTTGAAAGAGGTGGAGACTTCCTGAATTCCTCCAAAAAACACTTAAAATAACATCTCCATCTGATATGAAATAAGCAGGAATATAGAGGGATGCAAGTCTGGTAGGAAATCTTAGGTCTGGATGGGATTGTCCACATCTACAGCAAAGAACTCTGAGACCTTCCGTTTTCTCTGAAGTAAACAACCAAACCAAGAAATTTACCAAAATATTTTCATTATGTCTGTAATTTTTAAACATACCTTAATTATGATAAATAGAAAGTTACCACAGCTGGAAATTTGACTTCTAACTTTACTACATGACGTGCACACTGCCTAAGCAAAAATAAAAAACTACCGATTTTTGCCCATTAATTTCTTCAAGTGACCTCAAAATGGCAAGACTGTGACCATCTTGCTCCTTGATAGTCATTCAAACCCACCTCAAACACACCTCCGGGAACACACTAAATAAAAAAATCCCTTGCTGAGCTAACCATGCTAAGAATTACTAAACATCTTTTTTTTAAAAAAAGTGCCAAACACCAGGGAGAGAAATGTTTTAGGAGAACATTCAAAAGCTCTGTGTTTCAGTGTTGGCAGGACATTTTTTATTCAGAGCATCACTCTCCTGTCTCCAGAACAGAATTGACAATACCACTGCAGAGGACACTGCAGCAGATTTGTCCACACCTTTCTTGACAAATAACTGAAATAATCACAGCTTGCAAAATTGGCCACAGTCAGTACTCTTGCATGTCTAAGCAACTGAAAAACTGTAATAACATTAAGCAACATGGCAGAGGCAGAAATATTTCACACAAGCACCTCTCTGCTGGAGAGGAACCAGCAGCAAAAAATTCCCTCCTGAATGCAGGTGTTGAGTTTACCCTGTGCACATCCTGTGGTTTGGGAACACCCACAGATGCCATGATGCTGTGACTTGGAAACAGGCACACTGATTATTCTGCAAAATGTTCCAGGTTTGTTCGGAGGACAAGGCAGCCAGAAGTGCCAAGAAGGCAGCAGCCTTTGCAGAATATTTTGCAGAAGGCAGCAGCCTTCTTGTCCCATCAACTGTTGAATCCCACAGCCAAGCCTGACAAGGCTGACCAAAAATTTCTCAATTGTGCTCTTACATTGCAGAGGAGTTGTCAGTTTGCTTATTAAAATGTTTTATGCTGCCCAGACTCAGGGGATAACCCACATAAAGGCTCTTCATGCCCTGTTTGATGCCACAGAAGCTACTTTTTGGTATTTTCAAAGATAACCTGTGCTACAGGGATCCTTTCTTTCTCTCTCCCACATACCCTGCACCCAGCTTGTCCAAGGGATAAGAAATGGAGGTGCTTCTTCCTTTTGCTCATTTTAGGGTGAAATCCTCCAAGAAGGAGATACAGGAGTCAGATAAGATCTGAGTGCCTCACATCAGCCCATTCTGCTGCTGAAATGGGAAGAACAGATTGAGGAGGTGTCCTCACTGATCCTCCTCAGCTCATTCTCTCAATAACCCCTACAAATTACTGCTCTTTTCCTCCTGATCACCACTTTTCTCCAAACCCTCTCAAACAATCTTAGTGGGCTTGAGGGAAATGCAGCTTTTTCAGCTTGCAGTTTTGGTGTAGAGGGTCTAACCTGCTGGCACAATGACTCTTCGTTCGTTGGTCGTCATGTTTGGGGGTGGAACGTGCTTCTCCTCCATGTAGTTTCCATAGTTCATCCCAACACTGTCTGAGCTGCTCACCATCTTCCCTCCTTTTGCCACGCTGCAGTCATCTGGAGAATTCCTAGGTACACAAGAAAGGTGTGGTTCCATCATTATTCCAGTCCTTATTAATATCACCAGAAGAGAATCACCTGGAATGAAGTGGAAAACTGGGATTTGAGCCCCTGGAAAACCCAGGACCCCCCACCCAGGGACTCTGCAGATTCCTTCAGTTGTCTAAAAACACCAACCAGGTTCAATGGACCATATATTCATTTCTGCTACCAAAGGATCAGGCTCTCATATCTCTCCAGAAATTATAAATGCTAATTATTTAATTCCAGACATGGAATGGAGGCTTGGTCATGAGCTTGTTCAGCCTGGTGGCTGCAAGGAGCTGCATTTCCCTCTCCAAACACCTCACAGACAACTGAGAAACACAGAAATGCACTTATTGCATATTTCTGGGGGAAAAACTATTCTTAGTTGCCATTATCCAAGCAGTCCAGGGCTTGGAGAGCTGCCCACCTCCACTGCCATATCGTTGTTCCACACTCAGTTGCACTTCATGTCATGCAATGTATTCACATTTCTACGTCAGGCTCACAAAAAAGGGAATATTTGCCAAAGCCATGATTCAAAATACCACACGCACGACTGGAAAAACCTTTCAGCTCCTGACTGGCTCAGTCTCCATGGTACTGTAGTCAAGACAGGGAAATCTGCAGAGGATCTGCAACCAGACACCTCTTTAATTTTGGCTTTGCTTTCTGAATAGAGTCTTTAGGTTTAACATCCCACAGGGGGTTCCCTAATGGCATTTTAATTGCATCACAGTTTTCTTTCTGGCAGACACAGACATATTTGTCCCTTAATTTAATGTCTACAACGTGTTTCATCAGAGGGAGAAAAATTGTTACAAAAATCAAAATAAAGAACTCAGCCATGGGGAATACCTTTAAATGTAAAGAGTTTGTTTGGCAAGGGAAGAAGGGTGTTAGCTGGGGTTTGGTTTCTTCAGCAATACCTCATTACTAACAAGCTTTCCTTTAGTCTGCCATTTAACTCCTGAATTGTGCTGTGGTCTCACTAAACAAGAGGCAAGTCATAGATTCATGGAATCATGGAATTTCAGAATGGGTTGTTTGGGAAGGGAATTTAAAGATCACCCAGTGCCACCCCTGCCATGGCAGGGACACCTTCCACTGTGCCAGGCTGCTCCAGCCCCAGTGTCCAACCTGGCCTTGGGCACTGCCAGGGATCCAGGGGCAGCCACAGCTGCTCTGGGAATTCCATCCCAGTCCCTGCCCACCCTGCCAGGGAACAATTCCTAATTCCTAATATCCCATCCAGCCCTGCCCTCTGGCAGTTTAAGGCCATTCCCCTTGTCCACTCCCTCCAGGCCCTTTCCAAAGTCCCTCTCCAGCTCTCCTGGAGCCCCTTCAAAGCCCTGTGACTCACTTGTGTTGACTGCTCAGCACTATCATGGTTCAGGAACTAATCCAGTTATAACTCTCACATGAGTGTTTTAAAAAAAGAACCAGCACTTGGAAAGCTGAAAAATTAGTGTACATCTTAAATACTAAAAGAAAATACGAAGTATACCATTATTTTTTCTATGCAATATTTCTACTAATTTTACCCTTCTGGGTTAAGGTAGGTATTAAGGAAAATAAATCAACTGCTGCTGATTTTCAGTTAAAAAACAAAATATATCACAGAGATCATTCAATGGTTGGCAACATCATCTTTAGGAGAAGGAAGAGGGCCTTCAGTGTTGCCTGGAAAATGTTGGCTCCACACACTTTTTCCAGGATGCCTCTAAAGACACCCCCTATGAAATCTGCCCTGTGTAAAAGCCCTGCAAGTGCTCTGTCAGCCCCAGGACTGAAAAACAACCATGAGGGAAAACACAGTCAGCACCTGCCACTGCGTGGTGGTGAATTCAGCCCTTCCTCTCACAGCCAGAGCACTTGGGCAATATTTTCTCAGGTTTAGTTTTGCTCTCCTACCACACACCACTAAATATAACCCTGGGATGCAGCCCATTTCTGTCCAAACAGAGCAGAGCAAAACAAAGCTGCTTTTTGTTTCAGACATAAAATCTGAAGGAGAGCTTTTGTGATGATTCCTTGTGAGTGAAATGTTGCCTTTTTCTGCTTCCCTTCCACAAATACAAATAACATAAATGTGTGAGCGAGCCTGTACTTTAAATTATGGACATTTGGAAACATCCTCCACCACCTGCCCTCATACCTGTGCAGATGTGACCCCAACTCCCAAAAGCAATTCTGTTACAAAGAACTATTTGGCCCATTCACTGAATTTTTAGGAAACAGAGAGCTAGCAACATCCTTTACTTTAACTAGCACAGTTATTTAATTTTTTTTTTTTCTGGGGAAAGAAACTTGGGCTAAAGGGACTCCAAAGTGAAAAATCAATCAGTAGCAGCCTACAGCACTTCTACAAGCAGTGGTGCATTAAAAACACTCTTGTAAACACTGAGCAGTAAATGATGTGGAAGATCCAGTAGCACAGAGCTTTTGGCAATCTGACAGGGCTTCTGAGATGGTTTTCTGATCCGAATATAAACACACAGGGGTGGGGAAGAAGATCATAAATAAGTCATAACTTTTCATTAAAATCCAGAAGCAGATGGTCAAGAGTTTTGTCCCTTTAGCTCACTGGGTGGACAAGCAAATCCCCCATCCATCAAATCTCCTAAGGCCACGCTTAATTTCAGGCATGGAATCAACTCCATGGGATTTAACAGGACTACTCTGGTACTTCAAATTGAGTGTGTGCCCTAAACCGCTGAGCCAGGGCTTAACTCAACTGCCTGGAACAAACTTCTACAGCACAGAAAGCAAAACTGAAAATGCAAGCAGACGCTAGAAAATGGTGTTTCTAGTGCCCAGAACAACAAGAGAGTGACTGTCTACAAAGGGGTTTTTTTAAGGATTTTCTGTGAGTCTGCTTTATTTCTGTACCACCGGGGGAGCAGGGTGGAAAAGCAGCTTTTGGAAAGTGTACCCAGAATGAAGGGTGCAGCTCTGCAGTGATTCATCCCCAGCTCCAGGTCTGAAATGAAACCAGAGATGTTTTTCTTCACGGCTGCCTGTTATTTTTGCCCTTTGTAAATATACTGTGTTACACCTGGAATTTACAAAAAATAAAACAATTTAAAAAATAAAAAGAGGTAAGACTACACACACAGTCATGGTACCCAAGAACACTTTGTCCAGTCTTGACATGATAAATGTCTGCTGAGAAAGTATTTTTTCCTTAGACCTGAAAGCCTCACCTTAAAGCAGGGTTACTTAAAATCAAGCTGATTTGATAGCTAAATTTATCACCCATTCCTACTGAAGCTGACTGGAGTTTTGCCAGTCATTGACTCTGATGAAAGCAGATGTAAGTTCATAAATAAGTGTATGAAACACATTTTTTCCTTTTCACTATGCTACTATTTTCCCCAGGTGACATAAAACACCTGTGTTGTGCTGAAATGCAAGGTGCCAGAGAAATTCAGATTAGGAATCAGCAAAACCCTACATGTGTCATTCCCTTAATATACATGCCTCTGTTCAATATTTCTAAGTTTCAGAGGGAAATAAATGAGAAAAAATGTATTCTCCAAATATCTACAGGTCTTCTTAAGTTTATTTAGCAAGCAGAGCTTGAATTACAGAGGATGCTACCAGGTCAGCTCATACTGAGGGCATTGCAAAGCTTGCTCAGCCTCATTCTCATTCACTGCAGCCACTCAGGTTGTGGTAAACTTGGTCAGTGCTTCCTCCCCCAAGGAGTTTGTCACTGGAAAAGTGGCCCATCAAGAAAAAAACTCAAACTTTCCCAAAATTTATTAGTTTGAAGGGCAATGGGGACATCCAGAGGCTCCCAGGTGAGAAGGAGCCTGTGCTGGAACTCTGAAAAGCACTTCCAGGGTGGTTCTGGAGGCATCAGTCAAGAGAACCACAGAATCCCAGAATGGGTTGGGTTGGAAGGGACCTTCAAAATCATCCAGTTCCAACCCCCTGCCATGGCAGGGACACCTTCCACTGCGCCAGGCTGCTCCAAGCCCCAGTGTCTAGCCTGCCCTTGGGCACTGCCAGGGATCCAGGGGCAGCCACAGCTGCTCTGGGCACCCTGTGCCAGGGCCTGCCCACCTTGCCAGGGAAGGATTTTTTCCCAACATCCCACCTAAACTTGTAATTTTTCAGTTGGGAGCCATTCCCTGTGTGCTGTCCCTGCATGCCCTGGAAATTGTCTCTCTCCAGGTTTCCTGGGGCTCCTTCAGGCCCTGCAAGGCCACCCTGAGCTCAGCCCAAAGCTTCTCCTGTGCAGCTGAACAATCCCAGCTGTGCCAGCCTTTCCTGCCAGCAGAGCTGCTCCATCCCTCTGCTCATCCTGGAGACTCCTCTGGATTCCCTTCCAAGACTTCTTGTGAGAGCAAAATTTCCCACAGAAAACTCCAGCACGACAGAGGCATGAAAATGCCAGAAAACTCACACTGGTTGAAAGATCTGCTCCCACAGGCTCTTGCCCAACTGCTCAGTGACCTGGGCTGGGAGCTGTACACAGAGAAGTAAATAAATGGGTAGTAAAAACTGGAGAAGGGATGGCCAGGGTGGGAACAAACTGCCAGGTCTGTGGAAGGCAGGGAAGTCCCTCAGAAACACACCACTGGCTAAAGCTGCTTAAACTGGTGCTGAAACCATGTTGACACTCTGCTAATCTTCGCTTAGGACTGAAAAAGCAGTCCTAAGAAGACAAAAAAAAAAGAAAAAAAAGTGCAGCCCCCCCATGGCCACTCAGTCACGGCACTGCCCTGCTCCATGTTGGGCTTTGCACGGTCCAGCCGCCCCAGCAGGCCACGGAGAGGCTGGAATGGGCCATCCCCCTGCAAACAGAGCACTCAAACCTGGGGAAAACACCCCTGTATGGGGTGCCCTGGGCTTGGCAGGTGCTCAGGGTTATGTGGGGCTGGCCCAGGGTCACTCAGAGATATCACCTGGAGCCACCTCTGGCTCCTTTCTCCTGTGACAGAGCTGTTGCCTTTCTGCAAACACAACAGAAGGTGCTTCTTTCCTGAGCTGTACACACAGCGCTCAGAGATGTCACCTGGAGCCAGTGAAAGGTGGCTCCTTTCTCCTGTGACAGAGCTGTTGCCTTTCTGCAAACACAACAGAAGGTGCTTCTTTCCTGAGCTGTACACACAGCAACCACTCATCTCCAATCAAACAATAACTGGCTAATTCAATCTTTTCATTTTCTTTCTTATTTTCTTCCCCTTAGCTTTCCCCAGCTATCCTGCAAGCCACAGCTGCTTCCAGCCTCAAGGCCATGGTGGCAAATGCAGGCAGTCAGAGTCTGGCTCACTAGAGGCCAGTCAAGCTATAAATATTCCCTGCCTGGCTCTTTGTGCTCCCAGCGTGGGGAAACAGCTGGTTTAAGTTTGACTGCACGTTGTCATTTCTCCATTAGTGCAAACACTTCAATATTTCTTACGTGTCAGGTTGGAGTGAAGAAAGGGAAAGCAGGGAAGGGGGTCATGAAAAGCCAAAGCTAAGAAATGATGTTCTGTATATACATAATTTACAATTAGATTGCTGCCTGGGACAAGGCTGAGGTTTGACATGGTGATAGCTAGGCCAAAGCCACAACGACTTCCCAGTTGGCCTATAACTTTCAGGACCTATTTTCTCTTGTTTTTCTTTTATTATTTTTATAGAAATTCTATTATGATGGTAATGGATTACATTTCTCAAATTGTATTTCATTTCAAGAGCTTTTAAGGCTGTTGTATTTGTGGTTTTGTGAAATATGAAATACCAGGAGATGGGGCCCTTCCCAAACCACACGTGCCTTCTTTTGTGGGCAGGGATCATATAGAAAGTTAGGAAAATAGAGCACACCAGGCATAAACAGAAGTGACATGTTGTATGGAAACCATAATCCCCCATGTCTGTGGAATGTCTGCTGATTTTCATGATTAGCACTAAGGGGCTCTGAGGGTGCAAAATGCTAAAGCTCATGATTAGCCACTTTTCCTTACCTTCTGTTTGGTCTTAAAGAGCTATTCCTAAACTTTAAATACTGAACAACCCCACTGATGCTGCCCTGATCAAAATGAAACACCCACTAATGACAGGGCAGAGGAGAAAGAAAACTCACCACTAGCTCTATGTGCTCTGGACACAGTAAACAGGAAACAAAAAATCAAGGATGGCAATAGTCTTCAATAATGACAGTGATCACAACTCTTGTGGGGTCCTATGTCATTATTTGAAGACTATTTTTCTATTTCACTGCCCAGCTGAAAGCCTTTGGTTGCTGGGAATTCAGTGGTCAGTCCCAAATGTAGCAGTGATAATTATGAATGAGCCCATTATCCTGGACTGGAAAGCTTCTTATTTAACACCTGCCAGCCCAGCACCCCCCAAAAAGCTTCCAAAAAACCAAAATAGTTGTAGTATTAGTGAGTTTGTTAGAGCTGAGTTTGTTTTTCCCCTTGGCAACATGTTTGCCTCAAGAACAGAGCCAAACCATGCCCACACACACACACGCAAGTGCTCGTGTTAAGCTGGTGGATTTTCAGAGCAAAGAGGAGCTTCTTGAAGCAGTCACACATCCTGACTTTGCCATTTTTCCAGCTTGGTAGGCAGCCACTCCACCAACCACCCAGTCAGTGGGGAAAAGGATTATCAGTCTGAGATAATCAATGTCTTCTTACCCCAGATTAATAATATTTTACACAGGCAGCTCCAATAAGGAGAATCATCCTCTTAGGACACATCTCCCAGCTCTGCCCTGAGATGCAGTAGGGACTCACTCTGCTGGTGATGCCTTTTCTTTAGTTTTAGTATTAAGAGTTAAGGGATAAAGGGTTTTTATTTTAATATTTAACAGGATTTTTATGGTGTAATAATTTGTTAAGGTGGAATATGCTGAAATTTATATATATAATAGACTGCATATACAATTGTATAGATTTTGTAAATTAGATATTTAACAAAGATGTTTTAATGAGAGGCTTAAATGAATAGCATGACATTTTTCTATTTTAAAGTATTTTTTTTAGATAGCTTTAATTTTAGTTTATATGATATGTTTTAGAGGGGGCTTTGGCTTTTTAAGACAGCATAAGGTTTTTTGGTTTTTAATTGTGAGGTTTTTAGGATGCTTGGTTTTTTATCTTAGTAGATTATTAGGATTATGTTAAGATGTTAGGTTTAAAGAATTACAAGTATGTATGCTAAGAGTATTAAGAATATATAAAAGGTAGATTAATTAAAAGGTAACAAAAATCTGTCACTCTAGGACACAAAATAGAATGATGCGGACACAGGAATCCCCAAGGTAAAAAAGAGGGAAAGTTTAATTCTGACTCCAACATTTATAGAATTTCAAAAGTGACAGTGGATTGGAGGATGACAGTGCCACCCCTCCAATGACAGTGGACAAACCAACAGTCCATCAAATTTCTCTTCCTCTAGAGAAGAATGCAAAACAATTAATTATTTACATCAAGTCTGTGAGGAAGTTCGTTACAAGAATGTAAACATCAGAAGGCTTAGAAGAACTTGGAAAAACAGGGCGACAAAAATCATCATGGCAGCACTGGAGACAGAATCCCATGGCTGTTGGGGGCTTTGGGCCGGGCTTATTGCTTAGTCTGAGCTGAGCTTTCCCAGGAATGCCAGGCTGGATGCCAGTGGTGTGCCACCAGATGTGGAAGGGACGTGGCATCGCGCCCCTGCCACGGGGCTGTGCTCCAGAGCTGGAAAAACAAGTGATTGTTTTCCTTGGGCAAACAAGTGATGTCAGGGGGGTGGATGCACATCAGCCCTGTCCCTCCAAGTGCTGACACTCACCAGGTGGGGGGCAAGAGGATGGGGCCAGAATTTCCAGTGACAGGATGAGCAGCAATGGCCACAAATGGAACCACAAGAAGTTCCACCTCCACGGGGGGAAGAATTTCTTTACTTTGTGGATGGCAGAGCACTGGAACTGCTGCCCAGGGAGAACAAGGAGTCTCCCTCTATGGGGACATTCCAAACCCACCTGGATGTGTTCCTGTGTCCCCTGCTCAAGGTGACTCTGCCTTGGCAACAGGGATGATCTCCAGAGGTGCCTTCCAACCCCAACAATTCAATGATTCAGTGATTGTGTGGAGCTGCTTAAATGCTTAATTAGATCCACCAGTATCACACCATGATGCAGAGATGCCTCCTACAACTTAAAGCCTGCCAGCCTGGATCCTGGGAGCGGGATGGATCTGTTGGAATACAGAGCTCCACATGGATGAATTCTCCCTCCCCAGTGCCTGGGCACAGCAGCTGTCACACATCTTGGCAGTACAAGGTACCTCAGGGGCTCCCCATTCCAATTTGCTGGCTTGTATAGCACAAAGAATCTACTCCTTAGGAGACTTTACATCAAGGGAAAGAGAAAAAAAAAAATCAGCAAAGAAACTTATGTTCACCCTGGACTCTGAAAAGTCCTCCAGTGTGTCAGACATTCTGAACCTGGAGAGTACAGAGGCTCTTTGATGAAAATTCAGGCAGTTACATGCAAAGAAAAATGGTGTTTCCCAAAAGAGCCAACACAAAAGATGTATTAAGTGATAATTTAATTCTCAAATGGTTTTCAAGCAACAACTGGTAGCACTTAAATCAACATTTTGCACATGATTAAATCCTAAGGACAACTAATTATTTCTGGCATTTCTTTAAAACTTCTCTATCAGCCAAGCTGATGTTGGAAAGCTTCTGCTGTGCTTTCACTGCAGTTAGCTTTCAAAATACTTCTTCAATGAAATCATCACGCTGCTCATGGCAAGAGAAATTTATCTGTGGCCTGAATAAGACTCTGTGTTCCACTTCAACCTGCCTGAAAAGATGGATTACCTACAGTAAATGTCATTATTCCAAGCTACCTTTTTGTAGTCCCACCCCTGGGCACAGCAAAGCCCAGTGGGTGAGTGTATTCCAAGACCACTGGGAAATCCATGGATTTATAAATGTTGTTTAAACAATACCCAGAGCCTCATGAGAGCATTTCCACAGAGTGAATTTCTCCCTAAATGCATGACATGAATTGCAGTCATTGTGGTAGAATTGCTCATGCCTAATTTGATGGAATACACAAAGAACAATAAGCAGCAAAGTACCAGTGTGGCATATGCAACCTTCAGATTTATACTGCAGGGTGAATCTTTTTCCTGACCCAGGAGCAATAAATAGCAGCAAACAGGACTGAAAAATTGACTGTAGTGTAGCACAAAAGGTCTCATTAGATTTATGTACCTGGAAGGAACAGAATTAATGTACTTAGAGAAACTCAATTTGATACCACCTGTGACAACCTGTATTATATATGCAACAACAGCCAGGTAAACGACAGCTTTAATTTAAACTTTTCTTGCTTTATTTAATTTAAGGTAAGCCCCCAGACTGTATTTTGTGGTGCTGGGCTGCAGGGGTTATCTTGAAAAATACTGTTATTGTTAAAGAAAAATGGGTAGCTAATCTCTGTGCAGCACACTGAAAATAACCCTTTAATTTCATTCTAATGGCATTTTTCTGGTATTCACAGGAATGCCAGCTCTGAGGCTGTTAACTTTTGGAATTTAATGTAGGGCAATTACAGCCAAAGTATGTCTGGGGAAAGTCCTAGCAGAGGGGGCACATTCCTTCTCTGAGTGGGTGCTTTACTGGGGATGTCTGAGGGGTTCAATATGCTCCCAAAATTTTATACCCTCCTCCAAAGCACAGAATATACGGCCAGGAAGCTCTGACACAGGGAGAGCTGAACAGCAAAAAACTGCAGTATGTTAACTTCTCCCTGGCCACCACTTTGTGGGATCTCATTCCCTGCTTTGCATCCTGAATTACTCAGATCCAGGTGCCCATGTGAGAGGACAGGGGATACCCTGGAGATCCTCAGGGCAGCACTTGCACAGCTCTGCAATGTGGGGTTGTATTTTAGACTTCTCTGGGAAAACTCAGATTTTAGAATGGGTCTAAACAGAGCAGGTACAGTTTTAATCAAAAATGAAATGCAGCTCCAAGCACTCCAGGAACTGCTTGTGGTAATACTGAACATACAAAGCATTTTAAGAAGGGAGGAAATATCATCATTTAATAATGTCATTTAAGGAAATGAGTTTCTAATTGCAAAAGAAGAGAGTGGGGAAGGCTTCTTCAGAAAAGAAAATGCAAAGTAACTAAGAAAGGCAGGGTAACACAATCTGATAAACATTTTGTTTTCCCTAAAACTGGCAGGAATACCCCATTTCAATTCCCAGAGTGTAATAACACGACATATTACATACATGTATGTGAGATTTAGAAATGCCACAACATATTTATTTTTGTTGATTGGCAGCATTAGTTCTCCACTGAAGGTGTAGTATTAAGATCTATTTTTTCAGGCCTGAGTAAGGAGCCCCTATAAAATAAAACTTGTCTGATGAAAAAAGTGTTTTTTTAATGACAATAATTTTTTAAAACTATTTTTGTGTATAGTATGAGCATGCAATATTTTTTGCCCTTCTGCTAATATTTTTTTTTGTAGTTTGTGATTTTTTGATCTGATGAAATAAACAGTGTTTTTTAAATGACAATAATTTTTTTAACTATTTTTGTTTATAGTATGAGCATGCAATATTTTTTGCCCTTCTGCTAATATTTTTTTTGTAGCTTGTGATTTGTTGTTGTTGTTGTTGTTGTTGTTGTTTTTCCTTTTTCGTATGAGCATGCAATATTTTTTGCCCTTCTGCTAATATTTTTTTTTGTAGTTTGTGATTTTTTGTTGTTGTTGTTGTTGTTGTTGTTGTTGTTTTTCCTTTTTCAGCTAGTCATGCCTTAGGTAATGTATTGAAGTATAAATTTTCCTTGCTGTCTCCATCTAGGAACTTTGCACTGATCTTTCAACAGGGAAGGCTGTAAAAACCCTCAAGATTAATAAACAAACTCCTTCCACTGTGCCAGGCTGCTCCAGCCCCAGTGTCCAACCTGGCCTTGGGCACTGCCAGGGATCCAGGGGCAGCCACAGCTGCTCTGGGCACCCTGTGCCAGGGAACAATTCCTCATTGCCAAGATCCCATCCAGCCCTGCCCTCTGGCAGTGGGAGCCATTCCCTGTGTCCTGGCACTCCAGTTCCTGATGAAGGGTCCCTCCCCACAAGCACAAGCATTTCATGGGGATAGTGCAGACAGCTCTGAAGGAAATGCAGGCACCTCTTTCCACAAAAGGGAATTTTGGCAGCTGAAAGTGCAGCCACCTCCTGGTATTGACTGTGCAGGGAGCATCACCCTGAGTGCTTCAGTGCGTGCACATACTAATAGAAAATAGCAAAAACTAGGAGAAAATATAGAATCATGGAATATCTTGAGTTGGAAGGGATCCACAGGGATCATCCAGTCCCACTCCTGGCCCTGCTCAGAGCTCCCAAAATCCCACCCTGGGCATCCCTGGCAGCGCTGGCCAAAGGCTCCTGGAGCTCTGGCAGCCTCGGGGCCGTGCCCATTCCCTGGGGAGCCTGGGCAGTGCCAGCAGCCTCTGGGGAAGAACCTTTCCCTAAAATCCAACCTAAACCTCTCAGCAATAATTAACTCTGATTATCTTCTCTAGTGCACTGTATGGAATTTACACTGAGAGAAACTGTGATCAGTTCTCTTACAGAAATGCATCAGTTCTCTTACAGACAATTTTAGGAAGTAGGTAAGACTGATTTTGAATCAATACACCATTTATGATTATATCTGTGCGTCTGCTTAGCACAAAATTAAAAAAAAAAACTAAAAAGACACTGGAATAGATTAAAGACACCTGAACTTCTGAATAAGCAGCCTTACAAGAAAACTTCCTCTAATTCTTGGTAACTTCAGCTCACCATTTATTTCTACGTATCTCAAATCTTTGACTGCTCACTGGAAATCCTGATTTGACTTCAGCACAATTTCCATCCTCACCACAGAACAGAGGGGGTGTGATAAGCTGGCAGACCACTTTGCCCTGCTTGTGGTGCTCATCACATCAGCACAGCAAGTGTGAACAGCAACCACAGAGCCCAGGGCTGAGGTTTTCCTGAACAACTGACCCTAGATTAAAACACAGGTGGTTGTGACAGGGAGATGTGAAGCACAGGCTCCACTGGTACATCACCAACAATTGTCAGCAACTGACTCTTCTGGACCTTTGCCCTTCAGCAACACCAAAGAAAATTGTTTTGACAGTCAGGCATTTTAAACAGGAAAGCACTTGTTTGGATAGCTTCCTTAAAAAAAAAAAAAGCAAAAAAACTTCATTGTGTTTTTTCAGATGTCCCACAGGGTGCTCGTTAAGCTTGGGAAAGCCACCAGTCAATATCCAAAAATCCACTGCAATATCTTTGCAGCCTAATTGATACAAGTCTGCTTTATAGTGACATTCCCCAAAAAATGTCCTGAGACAACAGTCAATACACAGACACTCTGTGGCTACTGCCTGTTGAGTTATTTATTTTTCTGCTCCTTTCTACTCCCCTGCCTGCCTCCATATTTATGTTGTTTTTTCAGCATGAGTTCTTAAATCCAGCTCCACTTTTTGGCATTATGTTTACAGTAATTACAAAAGGAAAGATCAATAGCTCAATCCCTCTGCCATGACAAGATTTTACTTCCAGTGTTTCCTTATTTGGTTATCTTTGGAGCAAAGACAACTGCCCAAAGTGCTGGATTTGCCAACTTCCATGGAGTGTTAGATCACACACACCACGCCCTTTGATGGATCAATGGTGGTGCTCCAGGCTACAGCAAATCCCCGTTTTATTAACTTTAATATGTGCTCTTCCACCTGGTGTGCAAAGCAAATTCACATCCAAAAATTATCTGCAGTCAGAGGAAAGCTATTGCAGAAGCTCACGAGAAGTCTGTGCCTGTAGCACCATTTTAGACCCTCTGTAACACCTGAACACGGCTGGCAGGTCAAGGTAGGGCAACCTGGAGCCTCCAGGGATGGCAGCAGTGCCCAGATGGGATATCCTGAGACACCTAAAATGGTGCTAAATACACAGATTTAGACAACTGAGCCACACCCATCACAAAAATCCCTGTTCTTGATCCACCCCCAGCCTCATTACCTTGACCCGTTAACCTGGTTGGGGTTACACTCCATCTTGATGGTGACTCTGGCCGGGGGCTGTGACAACCAGTCCTGCTGGGGGACACGGGGGCTCATCTTGGAGGTCTGCCCATATTCACTGGAGGAGGAGGCCGTCATCTCTGTCTTGGCGAGGTGGGGTGATCCGTAGGCACACTCGAACAGGGACTGGTCTTCGCTCACCACCGATAACGCTTCCTGCAAACCAGAGAGAGGTCAGGGCAGCCACGGCTCAGGGCACACATCACAGGGCTCCCCAGGGAAAAAAAGGGCTTGTCCATCTCATAGGGAGGTGAACAGCCTCATGCATCAAGGAAAAATTAGGCTGGATGTCAGGAAAAAGTTTTTTATAGAAAGAGTGGTAAAGTGGCAGGTGGTGGAGTCACCATCCCTGGGTGTGTTTAACAAAGCCTGGATGTGGCACTGGGGGACAGGGTTTAGTTGAGCTGTTGGGCTGGGCTGGACTCAATGATCTTAAAGGTCTCTTCCAACCTAATGATTCTGTTCTGTTCTATTAGTTTTTAGGCACATCACTGTTGCCACTGAAGGTGAGGACCCATGGGGACAGATGTTGCCAGCAAATGACAGGAGGACAGAGGAACCTCTCCCTGGGAGACCCTCCCAGAGCAGCTGAGCAGAAACACGAGCTACCAAACATTGGGAATAGAGGAGAGGGCAGGGTGGGCAGCACAGCCCAGGTCTGTGGGGTCTCAGTAGAGATGCAGAGGATGAGATCTGCTGAATGCAGCAAAAATTGAGAGAAGCAACTGAAAGCCAGCCCCTGCTGACCCGCTGTGATCCTCCTTTCCTTCCCCAGGCACCCAGCCAAGTCCCTTCTGGACCAGGAGTCAAGAAATCTGGGCACAACCTCTAATCCAGGGACATCATGCCCACCAGCCACTTCCCTCCCTCTCATGGCAACTCTTCCTGGTGGAAACCCCACTCTGGAGCTGTGGGAAGGGCTTCCCACCCTCTTCATGGCAGCACTGGGGTTATGGTTGAGGGCAGCAGGGCCCATCAGCTCTCTCAGTGCCATCATGTCTGGCTGGAGGCCAGACAGACACCACAGGGAAGGACAGTGACCCTCTGTCCTCACTGCCAAGCATTCCTGCTGGTGCAAATTCCTTCCCTGAGCTTTCTGGAGTTGAGTCTTGTGAGTGAGGCAGTGCCTGTAGCCACCACATCCATCAGGAAGTGTGGGAAGGGCTGAAACTCCTGAAGGGACACATCCCAGCTGAGATGAGGCTCCCCAGCCATGAGAGCAGGTCTAGGCTGCCACACTCCTGCCTTCTTCCAGCAGTGCACAGGCTCAGGGCACCCTCCAAAAGCAGAATTCTGAGGAAATCCACCTTCTCCAGGGGTCACTTTGGCTGGACAATGTGCATAAGGGTGTAAATTCAAGGACTGGAAGGGGCTGCCCAGGGAGGTGATGGAGTCCTCATCTCTGGAGGTGTCCAAGGAGCACCTGGATGTGGCACTCAGTGACAAGGTGGGCACTGGGCACATCTTGGGCTCGATGGGCTGGGAGGGCTTTTCCAGCCTCGGTGGCTCTGTGAAAGGACAGCAGCCCACCATGTGACTCCATCCTGCCATGCTGGCCCTGTGGCACGGAATGGAGCAAGGGTGCAGCCCAGCATCTCCTCCCTGCCACCGTGGGGACAATCCCCAGCCCTGGGGCGGCCAGGAGGCTCCGTGTGATCCCAGGGGCTGATGGAAGCCGAGGGGGAGGCTGGGCCAGCTGGCCATGGCTGTGAGTGTGGGGGCCAAGGATCAGGGAGTGGGGGAATCCTGAGCCAGACTCGGGGCAGGGAGCTCAGCGTGGGTGGGCTGTGCTCCTGCCAGTTCTGTTGCTGACGGCCAGAAACGCGTGGTCCTGTCGGCAGAGGAGAAGGGAAGGAGAAAAGAGATGGGAGTTCCCCAGCTTTGGGAGGGTGGGTGATTGTCTGCAGGCTCCCACCCTCCCTGGCTGCTGGAAGAGGGCTCTGCTGAGCTCCAGCAGTCACATACGGCCCTAAAAATCAGTGTTTGCTCATTTGAAGACCCATGGTGTGAGCCTTGTGGATGTTCTGTGCAGGGGGAAGAGCTGGATTTCATCCCTGTGGGACTCTATTCTGTGATTCTACATTCCTCCTTTTTATCCACCTGGTTTGTGAGCCCTCGGGGGGCACTCTGCTAATATTTTGCTCTGCAGTTGCAAAGGTGAGGACATCACTTCCAGTTTCTTACTGCCTGTAAAAACCGAGATCACCACTCAATCCCAGGGCTTGGGAAGTGGGATCTCAGGCCCTTCAAGCGTCCTGAGACTCATGACTGAATTACTAACAGTAACAAAGAGTTCAGGCAGTGATCTGCCCCTTTTTACTGCTGATTTTCAGATGTCACCTGGGTGCAAAGATCACCACTAGGCTGCCACCAGTGACTTCTCAGTTACCTTCCTTCTCTCCCACCAACCTGCAACCAGCTACCTCTGCCTTTTCGGTTCTGTGAGACAAAAAGGACGCCAGAACAACACGTCCCCTTTTTGTCATGCCTCTCATGCCAGAAACCTTTGCTGTTGGTGGTCTGAAGCTTTTCTAAAGAGACTTTTCTGTGAAAACCTGCATACCAAGGAGGTGTTGTGCGAGATGGCCACTGGTCTCTTGCTCCCCAAGGATTCTTCCCTGACTCCACTGAGAGACAGCAGGGAATCTGATGTGCTCGGATAATAAAGTAGCAGGGATGACGTAACAAGAACTAAAGAAAGAAGATGCTACACTGGAAGGAAAATAAAGAGTTCTTTCTCAGCAGTCCATGAGATTTTTTCATGAAATAACTCCCCAAAATTAAATATATATGTGTGCACAAACACAGCCTGGCCAGATGATCACAGTGCATCCCACGCCTGACACTACTGAATGCACAGTTCCCTCTTTTCTGCCCCAATCCATGAGATGAAAAACACAAAACAAAATGTTAATTTTGAAAGAGTTAGCTCCAGTAAATACACTACTAAAGTATGAATTATACAGCAGAAAGCTGATACAGACTGCAAATAAAACATTATTTAACTCTGCAAACAATTTACTAATGGACCTGTTCAAAACAGGCATCGAGCACTAAACAATGGATTTATTTCTCATCCTCCTCCACAAAAGTGACACAAAGCAAAATTTTCTAGTTCCTATTAAAAATTACTCCACCTAATTTAAGTTAATTTATGGATATTTAGGGTAAGTATAAATGTAAATAACAACAAGAAAAAAAGGGTTTTCTATTTATTGGCATTAGTAATGACAACAAACACTGCTTGTACTATGGGTGTCCATTATGTTGCATGAAGAGGAAGAGTGCAAACATTTAAACTTCCTGATGAGTACTGTAAATGCTGGAAATACAAACCCAATTACCTAGGGCTATGTGAATATCCACAACTACGAATACAAAACAAGACAAACATAAATGAGCCCAAGAGACAGACTTAAACTTCATGTTTCAGAGGAAAATTCATGGAGAAAGCAAGCTGAGCCTGAGTTTAGCTGTGGTTTAATAGCACTCATCTGCACTCCATCCTGCTGGTTATCAGTTAGTGCTGGCTGACAGGTCTGGGAAGGCTCTGCAGGAATCACTGAGCTCCTGCCAGCTTTGTGTGCTGTGGGTCAGGCTCTGTGCGGAGATTCATTAATGTGTGCTCCACAGCATCCTCTGGCATTCACCCTCCCTGGTCTTGGTGGCCTGTCTGGAAGGACAGCAGGACATGGATCTCCCCTCCCTGGGTGACAAAAGCTGCCCTGGCCATCGAAGCCTTTGCAAGATGTAGAGGAGTCAGCACAGCTAAAGGACGTGGCCCATGCTGGAATCAGCCTCAGCCTGTTCTTTGTCTCAGTGATCTTAAATCAGAGAATCAAATAATGGTTGGGTAGGAAGGGATCACTTCATTCCACCCCTCTGCCGTGGCAGGGACACCTTCCCCTGTCCCAGGCTGCTCCAGCCCCAGTGTCCAACCTGGCCTTGGGCACTGCCAGGGATCCAGGGGCAGCCCCAGCTGCTCTGGCAATTCCATCCCAGCCCCTGCCCACCCTGCCAGGGAACAATTCCTCATTGCCAACATCCCATCCAGCCCTGCCCTCTGGCAGTGGGAGCCATTCCCTGTGTCCTGTCCCTCCATGCCTTGTCCCCAGTCCCTCTCCAGGTTTCCTGGAGCCCCTTTAGGCCCTGGAAGGGGCTCTGAGCTCTCTCTGGAGCATTTTCTTCTCCAGGTGAACACTCCCAGCTCTCCCAGCCTGGCTCCAGAGGGGCTCCAGCCCTGGGATCAACTTAGCCCACTTAAAAGGTGCAGATTTGTGGCCCAGGCTTTTCTGAATAATCCACTGGCCCTGCAAGACCCAGGGATGCTGAAAAACCAGAAGCCAACCTGGCAGAACCACCCCTGAATCTCATCCTGGGGAAAAGCATGGAAATAACAGCCAACAATAGGAAACCTAGGAATAGAAAAAATTTCTCAGTTTTCAGGAATTTCTGATGATGGGCATAATTTGGTGTCCCCAAGCTGTGAGCTCTGAAAGGAAGGCTCCAACAGCAAGCTGCTGTCCTGGAACAGCTGACAGAAAGCAGTGTGGGCTCTTTCTTTCATAAATACAGGGACTTCAAAATCTGTTTTGTGTTATAATTGCAAATGCAAGCTCCTGGACCAAATCTAATAAAAAAATTGTCAGAACTCACCATCATGAAAAAATAGCGGCGTGGTCTGGCCACGTAGAAATGTAAACAAAGCTATTAATACTGACAATGTTTGGCAAGGTTTTATTACATATGGATGCCAGTTCTATTCCTAGTAAATGCTTTTCATTACTCATTTACATGTTAATCTCTTTTTCTCATCCATATTAATGCTGTCTCTGGACCAGTTTGGCAACATCAAGCCATAAGTGGGATTAAGAAATGTAAACATTAATAATTATTACAAAATAGATGCATTACAGGCTTCTTTCAATTTTGCAAAGGTTTGTAACTTTTTGACAACAATTTTAGCAGTGAATGGGTCATCTTCCTGAATTTCACATGATGCAACATATTCTCATGACATTTCAGAAATGAAGCCTTTAATTTCTAGTAATTAATGTCTGGAGTAAAGGGATATGAAGAAAAGAACACATGGAGCTTAAAGGAGAAGGTGGGAAGGGTCTTTCACGCAAGTCTGTGAAGCAGAGCTGTTGGTGTTTGAGGTCAATATTGAACATGAATTTTCTTTATTTCATTTTCCTTTCTCTACATATTTCCTCTCATGACATCACAGCAAAAAAAAACCAAACCAAACCAAACCAAAAAAAAAAAAACCAAAAAAAAAAAAAAAAAAAAAAAAAACCAAAAAAAAACCCCACAAAAACCAAAAAAACCCACAACAAACCCACAAAACCCAAACAAACCCGTGTTCCTTCATTATATTCTTTTCATATTTTAATTGCTTGTACTATGCCAAACATGGCTTCGCCTTTGGACTTTCTGTACTAATGATAAAAGACAAAACGATTTCTCTATTTGGTTTTGACTTACACTTCACTGATAAGTTTAAAAAAAGAAAAAGAATAACAGACTGACAAATCTGTAGAACAATAGGTACAGCAACGCCTTTAAAGTAGGCATAAAGTCATTAGGACAAAGGTGTTTACTTAATCAAATGCAAGATTACTTGGCCTAGAAACATGAAGTTACAGGAAATGTGATTGAAGTAGTTCCCATCATGAGAAGCACATGCAAGCTGCCCCCTCCTTTAAATGCAATGTCAGGAACTAAGGACAAAGACTTTTTTTGTTCTCTAAAGTTTGGTCAGACTTAAGAAATGGCTACACAAGACAATAAGGTGTGTGGTTGTGCAGCAGAATTTGCTTGGGATGAGGGATATTGGGGAATAAATAGAATTTATTTGCTTGGGATGAGGGATATTGGGGAATAAACAGAGCACCAGGATTTTAAAGCACTTTGGAGGCCACTGTAACCCAGGGGTTAGAATGGACAATGGCTTTAAACTGTGAACTGTTTGATTTTTTTTTTTTTCATGAGCAATGATTTTAAACGGAAGGAGGGCAGGTGTATACTATATTTTAGGGAGAAATCCTTGGCTGTGAGGGTGCTGAGGCCCTGGGACAGGCTGCCCAGATAAATTGTGGATTCCCCATCCCTGGAAGTGTCCAAGGCCAGGTTGGATGGGGTTGGGCAAGAACTGCACCAAAGGAGGAAGATGAATGAGGGCACACAAACACAGCAAAACCCCTCACTGTACATTGAGGTGCTAGAGAAATAAAAAGCATTTTTTGCTTCTTCAGAGAGCATTCCCAAACTCCCAAAAGGACCTGTTATCCTTGGCTTACAACAACATTGCAATAAAGAACTTTTAATTAACTTTGCCATATGCATTGCATTTATACAATCTATTTTTTGACACCAGTTTTATAATATTTCTCCTCATCAATGTAAACACATTTTGCTCTTCTAATCTGATTTCATGACAAAACCTAGGTAAGCACAAGCTTTGACCTCCCCACAGCCACAATCCATTCAGACATGGGCTGTTTCTTATCACTTCTCAGATGTCTACAGTTGGGCAGAAAAAACCTCTCTGTTCTAAAAAGAATTCTGACATACTGCAACTTATTTTCATTCTAAATTAGACCAAAAGCTGTTATACGAAAACTTTCACCAAACTGTTTATTATGAGGATTAATTGTAACACACCAGCGTGTGTTTTGCAGATGTTAAAACTTTCTAATAAACAGTCACATTTGGAGAGGACCTGTGTTTTCTGAGGGAAGATTGTTCTCATCAAGGCTGTGCAATTAGCTCCTTAAGTGTTTCCATGCTTCAGTGTCCTTGGTATCCCTTGTATACCTGATAACATTGGTTGTTGAAGGTTTATAAATTGAATTACAGCTGTTACTGAAAGAAAGGACAGGTGAGAGTGTGAAGGAGAGTACACAGGCACAAGATTTGAGCAAGTCACTCTTCTTGCTTGCTGCTCTTCTACCCTATCCTCCCTCAGACTGCATTTTCTGATCCTCTAGGAAGCTGCTCATCTGGAGTGAAAACCTAATTTCAGACAGGCCAGGAATGTCATTTCCAGGCTGGAGCAGAGGAGGCTGGACACCAGAACCTCCCCGAGCAGTGGGAACTCTTCCAGTCTAAGACTCCGCTCACGTCTGCAACAGGCACCACTGCACGAGGAAACAAGCTGGGGTTGAACTGCTTAAAGAGCCAAAATTTGCAGCCCTGCTCCAAAGCCAAGCCTTTGAGCCTTGGATTCATTGCATCCAGCAGCAATCGGGTGAAACAAAAGGCAAATGATTGATGTTTGAGCCTTGCTGTAGCTTATTAATCATGATGGTTGTACAAGCCTCTCCTGACCGTTTGCAGAAGGAGGATATTCAATATGGTGTGGGGAACATAGTGGAAAAGGTTACTGCTTAAAATGCAGTCACCTGAGTCAGGAATTGCAACACACATCTGGAATATGTTTTCCTTCTAAATCTCCGAGTCTTGGATTCATTAGATCAGACAAAAACCCACATATTATATTCATGAGGAGAGTTCAGGAACAACAAAAAGCCTTGGCAAGTACAAGATAGGAAAGACAGATGTTGTCCTCACCTCCACCCATGAGAATCTGATTGCCAGCTCAGCCAACATCCTCCAGCTCCTTTCAAGGAGCACTTGGAGACTCCGTGTTAATCCAAACACAGGCCCGGTGCTGCCACTTATCAGCTCTCCTCACCTCTTGCTGAGAAAAATACAAGGATGTTTGGAGGCCCACTTGAAAATAGGAATAATCAAGCATCCATCAAACTGATGTTATGGAATTGCAGGCTAGATTAATTTCTGGGAAGCGGCAGCAGATGTTTGAGGCCTGATCCTGCAGCCCTCTTTGCGTAACTCTGACTTCACCGCTAACGCGAGCAGAGGCCTTGTGGCTAAGCCCAAAGGCTTAATATTTTGTGTCTTAATGAACAAATTCTGAAATACTATAAATTTAAATGCAGACCCTGGTGCCTTATCACAATTTCTAATAAACTGTCATTCCTGAAATGTCAGCAAGCCATAAGGTAGTATTTGCAGCACGAGCCGTTCAACTCCACCTCTGCAAGGGCTTCAGAAAATAAAAAATCACCATTTTGTTATTGCAGATGGTGAAACTTTGATCAGAATTACTAAAAATCAGTCTTAGAAAACATATCTCCCTCAAGCCAAGCTGTGTGCTGCGTTTCACACATTAAAATTATCACACTGAGTAGAGCCCTTTCAGAGCAGGCACGAGAGCCTGATTTAAAGAGGTGCAATTTCACAAGCAATTATTTCACCTGCAGATTTATCTGTCAGCAAAGTGCAAATAAATAGTTTAACACCAAGCCAAGATTTAATATATGGAAGTAGGAAACTCTTTTTAGATGTCACAGAGATGAAAACTTCCACCCTGCACCTATTTCAGCCCATCTCAACACCTGAGTGGGCTTCAAGCTGCTTGGAAGCAGCTCTGCCCATTCACAATGATCACAGAAATGCAGTAGGCTCCTGAGTGAAAGTGGACCTCAAAAATCTCATCCTGCACGAGCAAAGTGCTGGAAAATTATTTAAAACACTGAGGCAACACCAGGTTTTATCAGCTGCACCATGAGCTGAACCAAGAGGGCGCAGGGTTGCAGCAGCACAATGATCAGAATACGTATTCCTGAATGATTATGTCAACCTTAAATCACCAGGGCTGGAAACAATACAAATATATCCTGCAGATTGTATATTGCATACAATATATTGCATTTTTAAAGAAACTGGAGCTTTGTATGCTTATTTTAGCACTTCCATCCATGGAAAGAGCTTGAGCAGTGAAGTCTGAATGACTTTTTTTTTCAGTAAATACAATAGACTTTTCTTCCTTTTCATCTTGAGAGTATTGTCAATTATAAACTTTGAAATCTGAAAGTTTTTTGCTCCTTCAACGTTTGGCTGTTAATTTCTAGACCTGCAAAATGCCTAGAAAACTGGGGAAACTGATGTAGAACACTTTAATTTCTATCACAGCCCAGGGCAAGCCTGTTGCTGCCTACTTTGCTTTTCAGATACGAGATTATATCAATCTGAAGGAGCAGCCAATATTCTATTTTGTTAAAAAACACAAACATCTTGAGCGTTTTTTCAGCAACCTTTCCAGCACAAATTTGTTTTGCAAAGCTGATTGCAGGTTTGTAAAGTGGCCCAGAGCCCGACAGGAAGGGAACTGAGGCTGCACACACCTGCTAGGAGCTAACAGAGCAAAATGATATTGGGAAAGAACTTTGGGAGAGAGTCTTGGGACCAACCAGTGCCCAAAACAAGGCACTGATCCCATTCTAGACCATCAATCTGATCCATGTTTTATTCCTCTTAAAATCCTTTGCATCTTGGCCAGCCCCAGCAGTTCAGCTGTTCTTCAAGAATTACTGTGTGTTAATCAGAGTTATTCTCTGTCCAGATTTAAAGCTTTTCCTTGTACACAGTAACTACCCTCAATAAAATTTGGAAACTTTACTGAGAAAATTGTTAACACAATTTTTTAGCCTTATTCAAAAGACTTGCCCAGTGTTATGGTAATGTTTGAAACTCTTTTCTCTACTATCTAAGGAAAACTATGAGGTTATACACTACATTTATAATTTGTTCTGCTACATTTAATATTTGTGCACTGTGGTGGGTTGACCCACTATAGATATATTTTATATATAATTACACACTCCTATTTTACATATGTTATATATGTATTTATATATATATACATGCATATATGTGTACACATATATATATAAGTATGTATGTATATGTTATATATACATATATATACATATATACATATGTAATGTATATAACACACACACACACATATATATATAAAAATAAACATATATGTGTACACATATATATAAGTATGTATGTATATGTTATATATACATATATATACATATATACATATGTAATGTATATAACACACACACACATATATATATAAAAATAAATATATATTTGTATACACACACTCCTAAGTGTATGTTCACTTGAACATTTTTAGAGGATCCCACCCTCAATCTCTAAGGAAATTTTGAAGTAAAAATAACTCAGGCGATAAAATACATTTCCCTAAAGCATAGCATGTACCAAGGACAAGCTAATAGCAAAGTGATTAAAAACGTATGGGAAGGAATTAAGAGATCTTTACAGCCACTGCACTGAGGAAACCAGAAAAAAAAATGCATCCAAACGAGTTTCCTTTCCAGTGAAGCTTCGTTTTTTTAGGAATGCCTGAGAGCACGAGGGAAATAGCACTTGGATGGAGGCCACGAGCAGAGCTCCTCGGTGACCCATCACTTCCCTGCAGGGTCTGTGCGTGGTGTTTGTGCACGTGCACACGCCAGGGTGAGCGTGGCTGTGTCACGAGGGGGTCACTCATCTTCCTGCTGGAAAACCTGTACTGACAGGGCAGTCTCAGCTTCAAATATCCCCTACCCCAAGGAAGTCACAGGAAAACAAAAGGGTGTCTGCCGGGTGGGTGAGAAAGTTCAGCCAGCTGGAGAATCTCAGAGGGTTTAGAGAATTACCAGAATGACTGGGTTGGAAGAGACCTTAAAGATCATTGAGTACAATCCTCAACCAAACCTGTGTTCACCTTCACATGTATTTAAAACTTTCACTTTGCTATTTAGACACCACTGACCACATTCAACTCTTATGAATCTCCTTGCTTGAAAGCTTCTGCAAATGCTCAAGCCACCTTTATTTGTAAGAATGTTTTTATTAATTTCCAAGTGTATTTTGTCTTGATGTAATTCTTCCCTGGGAGAGTGGGGAGGCCTTGGTCCCGTTTCCCAGAGCAGCTGGGGCTGCCCCTGGATCCCTGGCAGTGCCCAAGGCCAGGTTGGACACTGGGGCTGGAGCAGCCTGGCACAGTGGAAGGTGTCCCTGCCATGGCAGAGGATGGGAAAAATATGATTTTTAAGGTCCCTTGTAACCCAAACCATTCCATGATTCTATAATTCTATACATTTTACTGACTTCTCCACATTAGACAACTGGAATTAAACCAAGACTTATATTGCTTTTTAAAAATTTACTCTGTTAACAGTGCTTTCCATTTTTGCACAGCATTGGAGCAGGAAATATTTTGTTTATATTTTTCTCCCTTCCTTTTCCTCAGACACCTTTTATTCTGGAGCTCCCATGTATACACTGGATATATACATATGTAGTATTGCACGCCTCTCATGGTATTCCCCATTTCAGGAGCATATGGAATATTGCTCAGATGGGTAATCCTTCTGAATTCAGAATGAACTTTCCAAATATGCCCACTGTGTATGTAAAATATGACTTCCTGTCACGATAACCTTTGCAGTGTATAGCCCAGCATACTTTCCTATAATTGTTTATAATGAATATCTTGATTCATACTACTGCACACATTATTTTAGTCATCTGCCACAAAATATGACTAATGAAATAAAGACGGGGTTGAATGTCACAGCATTAAGTCATTTCTTTGGGTGCAAACAAGGAGAGGGTTTAGTGAAACAGCAGTAAAGTGCCTGCTTTTCTTCAAGGATATTTACTCTGCTGAACCAGTATAAAGTAAGGATATTGTTGTTTTAGCTCAAACATTAGCTAAAATCAGTCCAAGAGACTGATACTGTTTTGGATATATTGCATTTAGAGAAATAGCCAAACCAGTGGATCAGAAGAAAATGTTGTTTCATACCTATGGCAGACAAATGAACATTCTTTGTTTGTCCCCAACTAAATCAAAACAGAACCATCCCAAAAAGAAACTCAAACACACACACAAACAAATTGCTTTGTGACAGTATTAAAAAAATCTAATCCCATTTACACCTGTGCTTTTGCTTTTAAACTAAGTTCTTATTACTTTATTTAAGCAATGTCTTTCTAATCACAGAATCACAAAATATAAACAATTACTTCAGAAAATTTTCAACCGTTTCATTCTTTTTCCTTTTTTTAGAGATCTGCCTCACAAATCTAACCTTCACCTTCCAACTCAAACCATTTTTGCTTGTAGGAGCTTGTGGCTCTCTGTTGAATCCCATATGCAACAGAAACAGGTCGTGGCCCATTTTTAATTTTACACGTGAAGAAGAAAAGGAAAATTCACGTGGCAATATCTTTGATGTGGTGGCAAGAAAAATCCTGCAGCTTTTCCCTGTGGCAATATTTCTTCCAAACTAGTGATTACCAAAGTTATCAGTCAAAATCCAGACCCTGCAGCTCTGACATTGACTGGTTTTTGCAACAGCACCAACATCAGCTCCAGAAAGACAAAAAAGATCAGCTGCTGCCATTGATGGAAAAGTGAACTGAGAACATCAATGCAAATGAAGAGACTCTCCTGTCCAGAACTGTGAGGTCTGCATTTACCACAGCAATAGAAACCTTTAAGATGGTTTTCTAAGGTGGTTTTTCCCCACACCTCACTAACAAGTGTTTAATACACGTTGCTACAAGAAATGAAGCTGGGTGGATGCAAAGCTTAAGATACAGTAAAAATATATATGTTTATTTGTTTTTCTTTGGGCTGTATTGAAAAATGACCTCAAAAATATCTTTACATACTGTAATCCAAGCCTTCCAACATCCAGGAGAGGTAGAGAGGTATGCAGGCTGTTTCTCTTTTATTGTTTCCCCAAACAAACCCGTTTCCTACAAGCTGTTCCCATATCTTTCGTGCCACTTCCAGCTTCCCAGAAAAACAGCAGGAAAACAAAGTGTGAACTCCAAACAAGCCATTTCCCCAGAACAATGTGCCACACTAAGGAGAGAGAGAGAGAGAGAGAGAGAGAGAGAGATAAAGGGGAGGAGGGCTGGGGGAAGGCAGGAGGGAGGCAGAGGAGCTGTTGTGATGCTGCCAAGGGACCTAGAGAAAAAAGGAAGGAGGAACTTTTAGAAGTCACAGAGGGGAAGAGTTGTGAGTTGTGTAACTGTAAATATGCAACAGGCAGGTTGCCAACTATTTCAAAGGATTTGAGGTTTCAAAATCGTCGAGGAGGCTTAACTGATTTGCACTCTGAGTTTGGAGCTTCCAGGAACACCTCTACATGTCTGAGAGGCAGAAAGTACCCCAACTTTTTATAGACTCCTCAAGCCATACTTGGTCAGCATTTCAAGCTGAATCAGTAAGGAATGTAAACAGACACCATTTATGCTTCTCTGCAATCTAATAAAATGAAAGCATGGACTAAATAAAGTGAAATGATAGATGTTGTTCAGTAAGAAGGGAAAACCAGATGAGCTTGTTCATTCAGTTCCTGGCTGACCTGAGCAATCTACAATGCTCCTGCTATTCAGCAGACCAAGAAAACCTATGGACTGAGCTCCCACAGGAATAAAAACCATTCATTGAGACATGTGTGATAAAAGAAAATGATAAATGTTACCATGGCATTTTAAAATCCTGTTTCTGTATTTGAAGAAATAAAAAAAATAAGGAAGGAACAAATTATTTTCAGCTTTTCTGGCCATGAGGATTGTTCAAGTAAGGAAAAAAAAACCTAGTGTAGAATCAACACAATTGGAATGATCTTCCCCACACTGTGGCTTGGGATAATCCCTCAGCCTGGGCAGCATGGAAAGGGGGAATTCTGTCACTGTGCCCTGCTCAGGTGAGAGCCCACCTGCAGAGCTGCCCCAGCCCTGTCCCAGCACAGGGAGGAGCTGGAGCTGCTGGAGGGAGCCCAGAGGAAGTCATGAAGTTGATCCCAGGGCTGGAGCCCCTCTGCTCTGGAGCCAGGCTGGGAGAGCTGGGGGTGCTCAGCTGGAGAAAAGAAGGTGCCAGGGAGAGCTCAGAGCCCCTTTCAGTGCCTAAAGGGACTCCAAGAGAGATGGAAGATGAAGATATGTAGTGAGAGGACAAGGGGGAATGGCTTCAAACTGAAAGAGGGTAAAGTTAGGTTAGGTTGGGAAGGAATTGTTTCCTGTGAGGGTGGGCAGGCCCTGGCAGAGGGTGCCCAGAGCAGCTGGGGCTGCCCCTGGACCCCTGGCAGTGCCCAAGGCCAGGCTGGACACTGGGGCTTGGAGCAGCCTGGGACAGTGGAAGGTGTCCCTGCCATGGCAGGGAGTTGGAACTGGGTGATCATTAAGGTTCCTTCCATCCCAAACTATTCCGTGAATCCGTGAAATCAAGAATCTGACCAGCTTTGAAATCTTTGAGTAGGGAGACACATCTTCTGTAATGAAAGATAAAAATATGGTTCCTTTCTTTTCTTCTGTTGATAAAAGATGCAAACCCACAGATGTTGCAGTCAGTGCAATGAAAACCCAAACTCAACCATTTGTCAGAGGGACCTGGCATGACCATGAAAGGTGCACTCTGCAGGGAGGGAGATGTGGGGCAACACTCATGTCACAACGTGCTGACTTCCTACTGTGCACTTTTACTTAAACTTGCTGTAATTCTGCAGCAAAAAGGACATTTCCAGTGCCTCAAAAGTATTTACTAACCGTGAGTTTTATGCAGTGCTAAATGCAAGAAATAAATTGATTCTGCTATGTTGGTCACAGAACTAAGGCAAAGGATTAGACAGACCTTGTCAGAAAATGCTTACAGCTAACACAGAGGAGACACAAGCTGAGGGAAATAGATACAAAGCAGAAGTTAAAGTGTGAGCACTGTGACTGTCACAGCTGTGCCAGAGGTTATTTTTTTCAATTTGAATGAGCAGAAAATAATAAATAATGAAAGGCTACTACACAGGCAGGCAAGACATGGAATGAAGGTTAAGAGAAAAGCCTGGCAAAAGGGGAAGGAAAGGCAAAGTTTCAGGTTGGAAGGAAACTTAAAGCACCCAATTCCAACTCCCTGCTGTGGACAGGGACGCCTTCCAGTGTCCCAGGCTGCTCCAAGCCCCAGTGTCCAACCTGGCCTTGGGCACTGCCAGGGATCCAGGGGCAGCCCCAGCTGCTCTGGGCACCCTGTGCTCTCTTGACATGACAGCAGGAAGGGGGGGCTTTTCATGTTTTATTTTCCTTCTCAGAGCTTGGCAGCCTAAAGATTGGACTCTGACCAAGAAAAGACTTAATCTTTTATTAATACATCATTCAGCTCACCTGGAACACATGCAGGTAATGAGGCTTCTCTAGTTGGGTGTGATTGATACACTGGCAAGGCAAGGAGTTAATTATGATGCACATGGAGGCATCCAGCCTCAGGTGTCACAGAATCCCAGGATGGTTTGGGTTGAAAAGGACCTCGAAGTTCATCAAATTCCAACCCCCTGCCATGGCAGGGACACCTTCCACTGTGCCAGGCTGCTCCAAACCTGGCCTTGGGCACTGCCAGGGATCCAGGGGCAGCCACAGCTTCTCTGAGAACAATCCCTCCCCAAAATCTCATCCAGCCCTGCCCTCCGTCAGTTTGAAGCCATTGCCCCTCGTCCTCTCACTCCAGGCCTTAGTAGAGTCCCTCTCCATTATTCTTGTTGGTATCTAGGTCTGAACTGAGCATCTGTTCAAAGCATCAGTTTCTCAACACCATAAATTTTCAGCCAGCCAAACACAGATTGTTGAGGAATTCGCACACCCATTTTACCTAAACAATTAGCAAATTCATTTTGCTCCACCAGAGTTAACAGAAATACTTAGCTGGTGTAATCAGGGGAACTCTGAGTCTTCAGAAATCTTTTAAGTATACAAAAGCTTTCTTATAAGATACTTCCAGTGAGACTTAAATCTAAACCAGATCTTTAGAAACCAACTCTTTTATAAGAATATGGAAAACAGATCTAAAACTTCAGTAAAATTTTTTGTTTCCTCATGCAGAGTATTTCATCACTGACCACGCGTGTTTTAAAGCTGTTTATGACCCTCTGAAGCTTCAGGCTTCAGACACAGCTGTGGAGAAAACATTTTCTAGATACATTTAAAATTCCTGCCACATCTTCTTATATTCTACTTTTTCTACAGAAAGGTTTTGTATGCTGAGTACATAACATATTAGTGACTGTGCCAATATATAACAAAAAAACCACTACAGTGACATGTACAAAGAATATTTTTAGTCAGTTATTTAAAAAATTAGATCTTATTTATATCAATGTCCAGATTTCCTGATTCTGTATTTCTAGGAACATCTCTCAGGATATTTTTCTAAGTTTTACAGAATTTTTGAAGCGTCAGTGAAATCATCATTCCTTGCAACAAAAACCACACTGCTCATTTTAAAACTTGGTAGCTAAAAAATCTGCATTCCAAATTTATCTTTTATATGAGCCATAAATAGAACTATTTGCAAATAAGAGCTAAGAGCATCTAATTAATAGATACTTTTCAGAGCACTAGAACAACTTCAGCATTAACTGAGCTTGGTGGCAGCCCATGCAATTTTAGCAGCTGAGCAGAATAATGTCCCATTTCAAGTGAGATGAAAGGCTCTTAAAGACTATTAATGAAAATTCTGTGGGAAATAGAAAAGCTCTGAAAATCACAATTAAAGTGTCTCAGATGCAGACATGAAAATAAACCAGCTGTTTCCTAAAATACAGAGTGTTTCTTTCACATCACGGTGAGGATCTGTGCATGTAACTGAAAATTCTCTCTCCCAGTCCTCTGCCAGAGCCAGCACTCATCACATGGAATTCAAAAAGCCAAAATATCCCATCCAGCAACAATAGGGTTAAACAAGAGGCTGCTGATGATACATTTGGGACTGTTTCCCTCCCTTATTTTCATTACTCAGAGGGAAAGATCTTCCCTCATGAACAAACTACTGTTAGAAACATTTCAACAAGACCTTGATTTGACGAGTTAGGTGAACTGTGGTTCTGCTGGAAAGGGGTGTAAGATGTTGTGAGAAGATCACAGAATTATGGAATGGTTTAGGTTGGAAGGGATATTAAAGAGGGGGTGTAAGATGTTGTGAGAAATCACAGAATTATGGAATGGTTTGGGTTGGAAGGGATATTAAAGATCACCCAGTACCACCCCTGCCATGGCAGGGACACCTTCCACTGTGCCAGGCTGCTCCAAGCCCCAGTGTCCAACCTGGCCTTGGGCACTGCCAGGGATCCAGGGGCAGCCACAGCTGCTCTGGAAATTCCATCCCAGCCCCTCCCCACCCTGCCAGGGAACAATTCCTCATTCCCAAGATCCCATCCAGCCCTGCCCTCTGGTAGATTAAAACCATTCCCTGGGTCCTGTTCCTCCACCCCTTGTGAAAAGTCCCTTTCCAAGAGAGACAAACAGTGTAAAACCAGCTCTGTCCTTCAGAAACCTGTGTTTAGAAGTTGAGGAGAACTGAGGATTAAATAAAGCAAAGTAATTGCAATCTGAATGAAAAAGAGCACAGAGGAAGAGATGAAGCAGTGCAAAATGAGGTGGAAGAAACCTGGTGAAGGAAAGACCATGGAAGATGACGAGCCTACTGAAGTCTGGGATGCCAGAGACTTCTGCTGGTGGCTGGAGCATGGGGAAGGTGTGGAATACAACAGTCAGCCAGGGAATCTGGGAATGGGATTTGGGAATCTGGGAAACCCAGAGGTAACTGAGGCAGTATTTTGCATAGCACTTCTCTGTTTGCAAATCCAGACTTTTTTTAGAAGTTTGGGCCTCTGTTCTTCTTGGCTTGGCCACCTTCTCATTCATTTAAACAATCCTGGTGACTGTAAAAGGTCTTTGGAACACTGGAGATGACAGTTTATACTCACTGCCATGAAAATTCACAGTAAAATGACTTTGTTTTACTTTTCTGACAGTGTCTCTCCAATACAAAGCTGACATCTTCAAAAAAAATCGAGAACTTTGTTCTCCTTAGGACACTTCATGACTCAAAGAACTTCCTCAACAGATTTTGTTTTCCCACCTTTCACTTTGGTTTGGTGTTTTTAGAAGCACTGACTGGCACTGATAATTACTGCTTCAGTTGTTCATTGAGTAGTGGGAAAATTATTTAAAATAAAATTTAAATCAAGTTCCTCCTTCTGAGAGTCCAGTTTTGGTGTCCTTATCAAGCTTAGAAATATCATTTTCAGCATCATCCCAATCCTATTTAACTCAAAAGAGTTAATTCTGAGGATTTATCAAGCTTCCTTTTTAACAATGGTGGCTGCCAACTTTCATGATCTTACTGAACCTTAGGTTCCTCTGAACCTAAATTCTGGAGTCAGCTAAAAAGATGGTTGGTTTTCATTTTCAGTAAAATATTTGTGAATTAGAAGATAGATAAGACAAGCAATATATATATGTTTTTCCCTGAAATTCCATTATTGTTAAGATCATGTCATTGTGCATTCAGAATATTTTTACTGAAAGAAAATTTAACATTTTTTTTCCTGTCACCTTAATTTCAATATCACATCCCACTGCTTTCTACCTCTACCTTGAAATTTTCATATAAAACTTTTTGCAACATT
Source organism: Onychostruthus taczanowskii (assembly GCF_017590055.1). Taxonomy (NCBI): domain Eukaryota; kingdom Metazoa; phylum Chordata; class Aves; order Passeriformes; family Passeridae; genus Onychostruthus; species Onychostruthus taczanowskii. The sequence continues at coordinate 12,819,701 of NW_024498906.1, forward strand.
TTAACTCAGCTTCTTACTCAACCTTCTGAATTGTTCTTCACTAAGGAAAGAAACAGAGAATTAGGAGGGGAGAAAAGGAAAGCAATGCCTTGGGGCTCACAGACACCTCACTTAATGCTGACCTTTCTCAAGCAACCTAGAGCATCTTTAATTGAAACTCTCCAGTGTAATAAAAGCCTTAAATCCCCCTAAATTGCAATATTTGGGGGGAAAATTCTATGAATATATAAATAGAAATGCATTTTCTTTACTTGTGATTATATAATCATAATTGTGTGATGCAAAATTTGAATATTTTCGAAGTTTTTAAAATATAAGCTGAAGCTTTAGGCAGTTACTACACAGCAAATCCATCTCTCCAAGAGACTGAACTGCCAGCTTTACTTCTTGACATCTTCAGAAATAAGATTTAACCTGATGACAAGAAAACATCTGAATCCCAGCTTACAAACCAGAAACATGACCAGAGAGTTTTGGATCAGGCCTTGGGAAAAATATGTACTTAAACCCAATGTGGTTTGGGTCTGTATCTTGGCTTTTAAGGTAAAATTTTTACAACTAGACTTTTGTCAGTGAACACTGAAGATTTCAAATGCTCAGATAATTCAAGGAAGTGACTCTTAGTTGCTAAATATCCCAAGATTCCCAATAACAATGCTGAGAGCTGGCGAGAATTGCATCTTTCAAGAAGCTGATGAGGCCGAATCAAACTTCTACAAAAGAGGAAAACAGTTTTATGAAGACCCAAGCTCGGAAGAGAAAAATATTTGAAACTGAATTTGGTCTGGTCTGGGTCCTAAAAGGTTACATTAAGGATGTGATGAAAGTGTGGAGAAGAAGAAGTCAATTTGAAGACAGCAAATAAGGGAGAACTTGTGGCTCTGCACAAGTCCCTGCCAGGAGGGGACAGCCGGGGGGGTCGGGCTCTGCTCCAGGGAACAGGGACAGGAGCAGAGGGAACGGCCTCAGGCTGGGCCAGGGCAGGTTCAGCTGGGACAGCAGCAGGAATTTGCCCATGGAAAGGGTGCTCAGGCCTTGGCAGGGGCTGCCCAGGGAGCTTTGCAGTGCCCATCCCTGCAGGTGTCCCCTGGAGGTGGCACTGAGTGCTCTGGGCTGGGGACAAGGTGGGCATGGGGCACAGCTGGGACCTGGTTGTTTTGGAGGTCCTGTCCAACCTCAGTGATTCTGTGATTCTATAGGATTTCACATTAATGCTGATTGAAAGGGATCTGGGCACCACTGCAGACAGAAAATTCCTACAGAATGAGTTTAAAGTCAGTACTTTACATGTACATTTCACAGATTGTGCTTTAGCTCAAAATATTTCCAACATCTATTCAAATGATTTTTTTTTTTTTAAGATGTCGCAGTTGTCAAATCTGCAACCCACTTGCCCAACAAACAGCTTTGGAATTCGTAGTTGAATGCCTGGATCTAAAGCTTCCAGTTCTACATGAAAAACCAAATAATCTCAAAATCATGGAATTGTTTGGGGTGGAAGGGACCTTAAAGCCCATCCAATGCCACCCCTGCCATGGCAGGGACACCTTCCACTGTGCCAGGCTGCTCCAGCCCCAGTGTCCAACCTGGCCTTGGGCACTGCCAGGGATCCAGGGGCTCCACAGCTGCTCTGGGCACTCTGTGCCAGGGCCTTGCTGCCCTCACAGTAAAGATTCCATTATTTTGCTGAAAAAAAAAAAGACCTTTCCTTGGAAAATCCACTTTCAATTTTTTTTTTCTAGAAAGGTGGTATTGACAAGGAGGGGTTATCTCACATCAGGTAAGTGGCACAACACCAAATCCTAATTGTGTGTAAGCTTCCCTCTTCAAAACCATCTGAATTCTCACTGAGCACAGACAGCAGGGACTCTCAACTCAACCAGCATCTTGAAAAACAAGATCCTTATTCTACGGGCTCTAAGCAGAGATTTAACAACCTCTTAGGGACTCTCTGCTTTTAAAAATAATTCAACCTGGCCCATTAAAAAACTTTCTACTAAACTTGCCTCCTTTGGCATAAAGCAGCAGTGATTTAGTTGGCATTGTAAAGATTTACTATGCACTTTTCCTATCTTATTTGAACCAGTAATGGAATTCACTCTCTTGAATTGCTTTGGCTCTGAATGCACAGTGCTGAAGAGGATGACATCCAGAGGTTACATTCCTGTCTACCTTTCATTTCAGCTCTATAACTGGTGCAAGTAAATTTCCCTAAATCCTGTGGATTCTAAATCAAAGGAAAATGCATTTTTAATCTTGGTAGTATGAGAAACCACAAGAATTCAACAGTAACATTATTAAACTACTCGAATAAAAGAAAATTAAAAAAGAAAATTAGGAAATTGTCAGAAACTTGCAGATAGATTATTTTTAAACAAAATTTGTTTTTTATATAATTTATTAGTTTTGTTGCATGTTTATAAAACAAATTGAAAATAAATCATCCAGTGAATGCCGTGCAGCCCAGGACCCTCCACAGAGCTGGATTTTTTGGCTGGGACAACCCAGCCCAACTCAAAGTTCACAGAAGTCAATGAAGAGACTCAGCACCATCAACAGGATGGAGCTGATCCCAAGCCAGGACAGGAAACTCGAAGGAAACATCAGAGCTACCCTGTTTGTTGCCTTGAATATTTGTTCAGCGCTTCAGAATTTAGTGACTAAAGCTGCGTGGCAGAAACCTGGCAGCCAGAGCCTTCTGCCAAGTTGTGTTATTTTGGTTGTATCAGAACTCCTGAAATAAACCCAAAAACTCCAGCGAGACTTTTGCGTTCGTGCCGCAGCCTCCTTGAACTCAGTCCATCCAAAGGCTCAGGATGAGCTTGGACTGGCAGAGCTGCTGCAGCCTTGGCTAGAAAGGCAATACTGTGCTAAGAACATGATGTGCCTGGTTTGCCTCACACTTTACATCCATCTCATACCTCTGCAGCCCAGTGGATCCATCTCTGAATGACTCCAGCTTGGAAAAAGAGGAAAATTCACCAGGTTTGCTTAGAGCCCAAGACAGAACTCCCAAAGTTTGAGTCTTTTTGAGTGGTCACCATGGTTTATTGACTCTCATTTAAGCACAAACTGAAGGCCTCATCCATCAATTGACTGGACAGAAGCATCTTGGGTCCCACATCTCACCAGGGGTGCTTTGCTGGCTAAAATTTTCACCAAAAATACACCCTTGGACCTAAAAAAAAAAAGTCCAAAGAGACAAAGAGGGACACAAAAAAGGAGCCTAGGAGTTTGTGTCCACGAGGAGGGTTAACGCAAACACTCCTGACTGTTTCTGTTGTTTATGAATCTCGACCTTCAGAAGAGCTCTGAAATGTGCTGTCTCCTAAAGATGTTCCCCGCCGATATGACACACGCTCTGCATTGTTTCGCTGCTCACAGGCATTAATATCCCAGAGGTAACCCACCCTTCTCCTAACGGCTGGTGACAGGTCCAATGGCTGAGCAAAAATCAGTTGGAGGAAAGGGAAGTCTTGTCGGAAACGAGATTAATCTTGTAACGAGTGTTCAGCCCTGATAACCCATCTGTGCAGAGAACTGCTTTAACTGGAGAGCAATTAACCTTCACCTGACAAGCTCTGTCCAACCGTTATAAACAACATTAAAGGCACAGGACCCCCCTCGTTTTCCCCCCTTTACGTAGACTAAACAATCGGATTCTGAATTCCATGAAAACAGCAGAGGTAACGATGCCTCGATGACAAATCGCGGGGAAATATTTTAAAAGGTAATGCTTGCATGGAAATAATGTGAAAAATGTCTCTGGCCACCACTTTAGTGAGTTGATCTGATTAGTAAAAAGCAACAGCTTTGAGCACTTCCAAGGGAATACCTGACGCATGAGGAAAGCTGCTGTGAGTACGCCAAAGATTAACAATAATAAAAATTTATGTGAGCAGATAAGAGTTGACTAAACCACATCTGAGGAACATTGCTTTCAGGACAAAGTGTGCATTTCTCCAGCACCCCTGTGAGCCCAAAGCTAAGGGGCAGCTTCCTAAAGCTTCTTCACCCATGGCCTGGGGAAAGCCACTTGTCATAATCAACCTCCAGCTTGCAGAACCCTCTGTAATATCTGGGGTTTTGGGTCAGGTGCCCACAGGAGCAGCCCTCCTGTCCCACAGCCAGGAAATCTCCAAGGGATGTGTTCACCATGGTGTCTGGAAAGGCCTGTGAATCCAGCCTCAGATTCCCAGCCTCAGTAAACCCAACCAGACTCTCAGATCCCAGATACAGAGCACAACACGAATTTAGCAACCTGAGGAGATAACTGAATGTGGGCCTGCTCATCCCAGATGAAAAGGTGGGATATAAATGAAGATACAACAGCAAAGGACTTCTCAATTCTGCAGGGAAAGGCCAAAATACCCATCTCAGTCACAGTGGCAGAAACCTGGAATGACTCCAGTGGAATCACTGGCAAAACAACACAGAAATTTTGGGCTGAATTCCTGAATAACTTGAGTGAAAGCCTGGCCCCAGTCAAGTCATACTGCTGACTTCATTTTGGCCAATTTCACTCCAGGTTTCATAAATCCTCATTCATCCTGCTGTTCATGTGCCTGAAACAAATTACCCTGAAGTTACAATTAGCAATGGAGGTTTTCTGTCTTTATTTCCTTTCCCTTTGCTCTTTTCTCTTTTCCTTAGCAGAGGTTCAAACACACAGGTTAGTCATGGTTTTACTTCCCAGCACAGTGAAGCAAAATTTCTGTTGCAGTCATTTTGGATTAATATGTAGAGCACAGTGGATTACAAAAAATGGCCATGAATCTCCAAGTTCTCCAGAACATGCTCTGAACTATTTGTTGGAGAAGTCCACCTCAAGTGATACTGAAATATGTATTTTACCTGGAGATGTACAGAAACGAGGAAAGGATTTCAACAAGGAGTTTGAGGGAGGATTGTTTTTCATCTGACAGAATGACAGTGGATTTTGAAGCATCCCGATTCCCAATTATTATAAAATACAGGGGCACTTCTCCCATCACTGCAGAGAAAAATGCTGATATTTCATAGTCCAGGATAACAGCATTGGTTTGAAATTTATTACAGCAAGAGATGCATTGTACTGGGACTTGAGTGTTTAAATAGCATCAGGTAGAGCATTACCTTTATATGAAACAAGAAGGACTCAGATCTTTTCAGTGAATTAGATATTAACAGATAGGAAGTTCCTATTGAAAGCATTTCCTGTATTGGTAGTCCCTGATTTTGGCAGCTTATCTGGGTAGGAAATGAACACAGGAAGTATCTGTCTACAGACCCTTTATCATCAAGGTAATTGCTGTGGCAGCATTTTGCTGTTTATCAAGGTAATAAACAGAGAGTCTAAAAAAAGATGTTTTTCAGCTCTGAAGAATGAGGTTTAAAAAAAACTCCTGCAGTTATGCAAAACCTTCCCCGTAGAATTAACGTTCTGCTCCTTGGTGTAATGAGGGATTTGTCAAACAAAGCATTTCCAGTCTCCTGGGGGGTTTTTCTCCACTTGTGGCACCGTGTCTTGGTCTGCCTGTTAAATCAGGCAGGTAGCTTTAAAGAGTCCTGCCACTTCCCGAAAATTGGGATCCACCCCTTCCTGCAGGTATTTGCATAAAGCCAGTCCCTGTCATCTGCTGGCAGCACACACCTTTGACTAAGCAAGTCAGCTCCTCTCTCAGGGTGACAAGGTCACGCCAGCCTGGTGACACCACTTCCCACCCACGGCTGGAGATCCACACCGCAAACAAACAGCATTGCAAGGGGAACACATCACATCCTAGGCATTCCTTCCACTCAGTACTCCCAAAAGACCATTTCCCTTCTGCACTCTGAGTCCCTCAGCCTAGCCCTTAAAAAAAATCATTGTTACTCATCATTCTTTTTTAACTTTTAATGTTCGATGACATTCTTGTGACAAATAATCGTTCATTCATTTTACTTAGAAACAAGTTTGATAATGATAATTATCAAGAAGAGGTAATTGCTGGTTCAGACACAGTTATTAAAAACCATAGTGAATTTTATTTATTAGCCACTAATATCCCTTTCCTGAAAGAAATGTCCAGTCTTTCTCTGTGCATAGTAAAAATTGGTAACCCAGTGCCTAAAGATGCATTTCAAGGAGAAAGGTAATATTTGCAAGCCAAATCTCACCAGATTTCCTAAAACTTCTCCCTCTGTTCATCATTATAAATTATTTACAGGATTATACAGTCCTTCTAAGGGAGCAGGAATAAATTGAGGGACACAGCACTCTCCAACCTCAGGCAGGTTTGGTTACAACATTTAAAACAACATCTCCAACCACAAAGACACATCCATTCCTTAGGGAAAGGACTGATGCCTTTTTCACATAAGTGCTTCAGAGTTCTCCTATCTTTGTTGATGTTTTCAATGCAAAAATTTCTTCTGTAATACACAAATATATATCATATCTATCTATATCTATATCTATATCTATATCTATATCTGTATCTATATCTGTATCTATGTATATATATATGTATATCAAGGACAGCAGGGTGGCTGTAAAATTATCTATCCAAAGAAATTTATTTTTCAAAGATAGATATGATAAAAATCCCATTGCAGTCAATGAATTAGTTACCCTGACAAGGTTTGGTACTGTGATATTTTCTACTGTATCACCCTTATTTTGCTAAAATTCATAATATGTGATGCAAAACAAAATTTTCTTTTTTTCTTTTTCTTTTTTTTCCTCAATTTTCTAAGTAATTATCTTGGCTTGATTTAGAAACTTGCATTACAAAGGCTACTTCTTCCTGAGTAAACAGCATTACATATTTTTATTGAATTATAAAGGGTCGCTTGGAAAATAAATATCTTTTTTTTGGCATTCATATTTTGCAAAACTGCTTCTGTGTTTATCTTCCAGCAAGTCATTCTCCAAGAGCACTTGTTTCTTTGAACATTATTTCTGAAAGGCCTTTTGTAACACGGGGAACTTGCTGAAAAACATTTTGTTAAGGGATAATGTAGTTCTTGTTCAGGAAAAACAAACAAACCAACAAGCTCAGACAGTCAAACATATGCATTTTCCAGCTGTTGTTCCTTGCCTGGGGACTTAATTCTAGAAAGCAAAATCCTTATATTTCACTTGGTTTTGGCATACGAAGACACAAACCAAATTGAGTTAAATGACTGCTGATTAAAAGCAAAAGAAAACAACACAAAAATCCCCCCAGAATAACTTCTGTTCATTTCTGCCTTGAAATTACACATTTGTATTTGAGTCAGAAATAGTGCTTTACCTGGAAATAATTATAGCTCTGATTCTACTGCCTTTATTGGGATAAAACCTTCATGAAATTGGTGGAAGTTTGGATTGAGGAGTGGAGGATGAGGGTAAGTACTTTAAGGCTCTGTTGCTGTCTCTGGTTCACCAGAGCACTCAGGTGTGTGCTCAGCAAAATTTAAATGTCTAAATGTACAACATCACCAAAGCCAAGGGAAGGATTTACAGGCTTGATAAAGTTAACAAAGTTGAATATGTTAAAAAGTTGAAAAAGTTAAATATGCCATTGCATCAGCTGCTAACTGAGATGATGGGGGGGGGGGGGGGGGGGGGAAGGTAATAATCTTCATAATTGTTCTAATGCAAGGAACAAAAGTACAAATTACTATGTCAGCTCTGCTGGACCCAGTGCAGATGCAATCCTCCAAACAAAGCCTTAAACATTTCCATACGCCAAGAACAGATTTATTTCTTAACTGTCTCCAGCTTTCAGAAGCATTTGAGTGACTACTTGGAGTTACTAAAAGAAAGTGAGAGAAAAGGAATGCTACAGAAACAAAAACGGAGTAAGATTCCTCAAAAAAAATTCATCTTGCCTCCTATATTCTGCTTTAATCAGTGCATCCACACCCTCAAGCCTCAGAAACCACAAAGATTCTCCTGTCCTTTATCAAACACACAGACTTTTTCTCCCTGAAATCACAGATTCCATATGAACATCACTTCAGTACATAATAATGACGAGTGGATGTGAGCATATTTAGGTGTAAGTTAAAAAAAAAAGAAATATCCACAAGTGTAATCAATAAATCTTTATAAAGTCAACTTACTGAAGAGTTTTTCTAAGAATAAGCACAATGGCACTGGCAAGCGAAGAGAGAAACAGAGCAAGGCTTGAACATGGCAAGGAATTAGAATTCTAGTTGTACTTTTCTATTTAATGGGAAAAACCACCAAAATGACCTCCAGGATGACTATTTTTACTGCACCCCAAGGTAACTCTTAAATAATTTTTGCTCCATTCTATTAAAAAAAGGCAAAACACAAACAAAAGACTGATGCCAAATTCTAAAATTGTATTTACAGTAGTTAGTGTGACTAATAAATATAAAAAATTGCCTTTATTTGATAATGTTCAGCTTCAGTGCTCTGCACTGCTGTGCTGCCGCAGAGCTGTCAGACACCACCTGAGCCAGAGGGAAACCTGTCAGCACTGAAATCTTCACTCTGAGGAGACTTTTTCCACTTGAAAAACCACTTTTCATCCTTCAAAATTCCAAAGAAACATAACAGAGAGCTGAGCTGAGTGTGCACCAGGTATTGGGATATGAAATATCAACCCAAAATCCTGCGTTTGGGGAGGCACCTTCTTGCACCACCTTCCTCTCCACAGCCTCTTGCACTGACCTCTCTCCATCCAAGGGAGAGATCCCTGGCCTGGGCAAGGATGGTCCAGTGGGGAAGTCAGGATTAATATTATTTATCCTTGTCAGAGCTTGGGAAAAAGCTGCTGCTGCCACATCCTCCTCCTCCTCCTCCTCTTCAGGACAAACCTCCCACCATGGCACTTTCCCCTTCCCAGGGAAAAAGGAACAGGGGGCAGCACGAGGAGGACACAGGGTGAGGAGAGAGTGAAAACCACACTCAGGATGTCAAACCCAGCACCCAAAAAACTCACTCCCAGCCCCCAAAAACTCACTCCCAGCCCCCAAAATCTCCCGGCAGGGTTTGCCTGCGCAGAGCCCAGCGAGCCCCAGTGAAGGCAGCGGGGTTCCTGCCGAGCCCCAGTGTCCCACGGGTCGGTCTGCAGGGTGGTGAGAGGGAAAGGATGAATCAGACACCCTGACTGGAAGGTCACCTTTGCACGGGTGCAGGTTCCGAGAAGTCTCTGCCCCGTTGTGAACAAATACAGAACCATTCACATCCTAATTCTGAAATTTAGTGGCTCCACAGCTTCCCTAAAGAAGCCAGTGAATTCCCAGATAAGGCTCTCCACCTTCCTCAAGCACCCACGGAGAGCTGGACAATCTACTGCCACCAGACAACCGAAGCTATTTCATTAAATATTTATATGATTAAATATATATATGTGTGTGTAGCAGTTTAGCAAAAGCTAAACAAACACCTGCCTGGCCTTCAAACGGAATGTCTTCATTTCAGAAACCCTTCAGTTAAAAGGCTTCTTTATCCACTCCCCATAGAAGAGGAATTGAGAATCTTTGGACCGTCTCAGCCTCATGTCAGAGCACATTTCCTGCACCTCGAATACAAAGCACCTGTCATTTCTTTCCAGTCATTTCACATTTTGCACTTGCATAAATAAAATTTTAATTCTTGCTACAGCATGTAAGGCCTTCCCAGCAGCCTGGGCAGCAAAATCCTCAACGTTTTGGGTTGCCTGAGACCTCCTACAAGATTCGCATTCCAGATGAGGAGAGAGAATTGTACATTTTACATTTTGCTGAGTACACTGCATTACCAGGCTGCGTAAAACAGTTCTCTAAGTGTAAGGTGGAGATCAAATAATAACAATTAGGTACCATTTAACAATCTTCTAGCCTGTTAAAATTCAGTCAATACGAAACATAAAGGAAATAAATAATAGGAGTTACCTAAAATGCAAACGGCATCCCATCTCGTGGGTGCCATTACTTTTGAAAATATATTTCATATCAATATTCTGATTAATAGAAGCAAACCCATCATTAAAACCTCAGTACAGAGCCCTCCTTTTAGCCAAAACTTGACTCCCTGAAACTCAAGATTTTCATTAAGTGCCTGTCATGTCCTGCGTGCCCTGAAATGCACGGCAAAACCAAAGGGAATTCAGTTTCAGGAGCTACTTAGCATTTAACAGATGCTGGCCAGAAGTGCAGAGGAGAGTCAGATCTATGTCTCTATTGATAGCCCCATGAAAACATCGAAAACATCAGTGACTGCAAAAACAAAAGGTTCATTTGACTTTTTAATCACACTGCCCTCGGGCACTACTGTCAGCTTCCCAAAACCGTAACAAAAAGCATCAAATGATCTCTGAAATGTAAACACTGGAGCAGAATTTACTGAAAAACCCAACTGCAGCCCTACTTATCCAACAGCCAGGCTATTCCATACCCCTCATTACATCTCTGACATAATTAGAAAAGTACAGAAACAGACAATGCCACGAAGAAAACAAATACCTCAGTCCTGAACCCGAGAATACCTTGATCCCAAACCTGATAAAACAACACCGCAGTCCTCCCTGTCCGTGCTCTTTATGTAAAATTAGTTTCACTATCACAAAGCATTTAATTACCGTTACATTCTGCAATTAATCACAGCTATTGCTCTATTGGTAACTGCTGTCCAGACAAACAAAAACCAGACAGACAGATTTATTCAACTTTCTAAGTGACACAGCCCAAAAAAACTCAGCAAAGCCATTCTTAAAAAAAAAAACAAAAAACCCAAAGCCAACAAACCATGCACTGAGATCAAGTTATGCACCAAGAAGAGATTTTTATTGTCCGAAAAATTAAAACAATAAAAAAGAACACGCCTGAGAGATCTTCCCACCACCATTAAAATAACATTCAGAAACGTCCCAAGTTTAAGGTTAAGAGTTTCTAGAAAAACACATAATTAACACCTGCATGAGAGAGAGAAACAAGAGCTGGTGCCTCTCCTTCCCATTTGTGTCCCCATCCGCAAGAGAAACATTTCAAAGTATCCAAAAGTTTAGTGCCCTTAGGAGCCCGGTTTTTCCTTCCAGCGCACACCCTCTCCCCTCATGGCAGTCCACAAACACATCCAAGTTGTCCAAGGGATACCTACAAGAAATTTCAGAAGCTCTCACAAAAGGGCTTCGTCTATGCAATCCACACCACTGAACAGTGAATTTAAAAAACCCAATTTTTTTTCCGAGTTTGAAGTTTTTAAGCCTTGCGGATGGTTGGAGTAGGAAAAAGGAAATTTACTAGGCAGTACAAAGGAAATCTTGTTGTCCTCTATTGTGGCAGTGGGGGTGTTGCCCAATTCTAACTTATCTAGGTTGATAAAGGAAACCAAAGAACATGCCAGTGAGAAAAAAATTCCAACAAAAAAAGGTACCCCCTCCTTACCTTAATAGTGCTTGCCATAATGTGATCAAGGTTATTGATCGCTAATAATTGCTAATAATAATTATTGCTTCGCTCTGACCAGAAAGAAGTTTTGATGAGGTTGTTTAGAGCGGATGAGATTGTGCTAACTCTGGGAAATGAAGTCAGCCAATGGCAGGAAGAGGTTTCTATTGGTCCTGGCCACCGCAGCTCGAAGAAACAGGATATTTGGGAGTGAAGAGATAAGAGTCCTAAAACAATGTTGTTTTTCTTGATGATATGTGACTGATTTTTTTTTTTTAATTTTGTTGTTTTTTTGTTGTTTTTTCAAACAAAAAAGTCAATTGCCCGTGGCCGCCTGGGCAGGTGTGATCTGATGTGCAGTAAGTGTGACAGGCCACTTCGAGGCAGGATGCAGATGTCAGATGAAATGGGCCAAATTCAGCAGTGGTTTGATGCAGGCTGTTCACTGGGGAATTGCTGATCCAGGGCCAAAGCCAGGCTGGGTATAAATGGGTGTAACTCCAAATATGTTAATGAGGTCTGGCCCTGCTTACACCACCTCTATATTTGTCCATTAACCTCATTCCTGCATTCCTGAGCTATTGACGCTTTCCAGCCTATCTGATTTAGCACTTTTTTTCCTTAGAGAAGAAGCAGATAGGTTGGGGACAATAATTTCTTTTTGATGTCTCTCTCTTACTGAGGAGAGGAAGTCACAAAATGACACAAAACTTCAAAAGCAGATGCCTGAATGCCACAAACAGTCTTAAATCTTCCATGTTCTTCCCTTAATTCGCAGCTCTATCCACGAATGGAAATGAGATGGTTTCACTGGCAGTTCCCTTCCGGGTTAGAATGTGATGGCCATTTTTTATTCAGTGTTATATTTTTATTTGTCCTTCTGGAGCAATTGACAGTCATGGGGCACCCCAGAATTCCCAGCTGTGCAAACAAAATACTGTCCCTGTCACAGGCCTTTGTGTAAAAGACCTGAACATTAAAAAAAAAAAAAAAAAAGGCAGAGAGTGCTTCCACAGTACCAGCCAGGGTATTCCACTGAGGATCCAGTGCTGGCACAACCCTTTCACACTTAGGAGCCTCACAGTTTTCTATGTTTTCATAAAAGATACAATTCCTGGTGTCAGGAGATTCTGAGATTTCAGCCTGAAGACAAAAGCTTGGAAATACAACCCACAAAAACGGAAGGGAAAATTAAAACGAGTCAGAATTCATTTATTTTTAAAAAAACAATTTCAAAAAGCTGGTCCTGCTCTAACAGGTTTATAATTTCTCATTGCTCCCTATGACAACACCCAACCATGGACAGGTTGCCTGGAAGATAATTCCAGCGGTAGTAAGGTCCTGCCCTCTGACCAGGGACTCTGGTACGATAAAAAGAACAAGAAATAGTGAATGGCTCATTGCAGCATTATTTAGTGGAAGCAGATGACCTCACCCTCTCCCAACGCCGCCTTCTCCTGCTCCTTAGGAAAAAGCAAAAAAGGAAATGGGAGCGTTGTTCTGTGGCTGGTGATGACTGCTGGCATTCAACACACAATTTTTCCGCACAAAGACAGCAGAAAGTCCCAGTTCACTTTTCCCCTCCTATCCTGACCCAAGAAAGGTGAAATGCATTTTTCCAGAGGTGCACACTGAGTCCCTCACTCATTTGTCCTGCTCCATCTCCCCCAAAGCAGGGCAGAGCAAGGCTCATCCACCCTCCCCTGCTCGTGGGAATGACCCTGCCAGATCCAGGAAATTCCCATTTCCAGGTGTCCCACGAGGACCTCAGAGCTGGAAACCCCTGAATGCAGCAGTGACAAACAGAATCACTGAGGTGGGAAAGAGCTCCAAGATGGTCAAATCCAATCTTTGGGACTCAGGATCAACTCCCTGCACAAGATCAGCTCAGTTTTAGAGTTCACTTTAAGTATTCTTCCACTGAAAATATTATTTTCGTGGCTTCAGAGCATTGTGGAGTCAGCACTGCTATACAATATTTTATATTCTCCATTAGTTGGTTCATGTAGAAATGCAGTGTTGCACTGCTGAATGTGCTCTTGCAGTCTACATCCACCAAATTACAGTGCTCCTGCAGAGTAGGTAACTTTCCTATTTTCATTATGAACAGTATGAAAAGAAAGCAATTTATAGTAATTGTATTTCATGGGGATGTTGATTTCCTCCCTTTTCATCTCCAAACAATGAGCAAGACAGCCAAAAGATTAGAACCTTTCTCTTGAAATTTCAAAGCATTGTATAATGTTTCAGTTGGGTGACTTCCACTCCAGTTAAGCCCCTGATATTTTGGTTTTTCCTCCAATATATAGAGAGGTTGCAAGTATCAGTTCCAGCTCCCCAGTGGAGAGGATCTAACTAATTCATTCACAAGCAGTTTTTAGTAATGATTCTTCTCCATCCCACCTCCATATACACAAACCTCCTCTTGGTTTACACAAGGATTTTGGAAGCATAAGGAGCACTGCTGAGCTCTATTATTATTATATAAGTTTTACAGAGCCCAAAGCCCAGTAAGGATTTTGCCATTTTAAGCTGGCATACATTCTGTGCCAAAGAATCCAGTGAAGTTTATTTGACTTTCAAACTAATACCCACAGGCAGATTTCTGAGTGCTTACGCTGAGGCTGATCCAATTGCAAGCAGAGCTTTGGTACTGTGAGGCAAGGAAAATATTGGGTTATCAAATCACCATCATCCAGTTGCAAAAGAAAAAGAGTACAAACACTTATACTATTTTTCTCTTTTCTGATTTTGTTAAGGTTAAATAGAAACAAAAAATGCTTTTCTTTTGTTAGGCAACTCTGTTATTGTCTGAAACGACGGTCTGTCTACTATTTTTCTCTTTTCTGATTTTTTTAAGGTTAAATAGAAAGAAAAAAATGCTTTTCTTTTGTTAGGCAACTCTGTTATTGTCTGAAACGACGGTCTGTGAGTTTGAAAAACTTGTTCAACAAACAGAATAAAAACAGGAAAAAAATCCACACAAGTCACCTAATGCTCCCCTCTAATTTCTCTCTGAAGCTTGTCACCCTAATTTGTCCTGGCTCCTTTCAGCTGGAATATTCTCCTACCTTCAGCCTGCATCTGGGAACTACAGAGCAGCAAAACTGCCCAGCATGTGTTAACACTGAACATGTGCTTAAGTCTTGTGATCAAAGCAGGGCAGTTGCACATGCTTCTGAGTTACAGCTGTGCTTAAACTCTTTCCTGAACACCCTTAAACTCTGCTTGAAGTGCTTTCTACCTTTAGGACTCAGCAGTTCCCTTTTTAGAGAAGATCTTCACAAACTAGACATGAAGGACCCAATCTATGCTGATCTAAGCCTGCTTAAAACAACAGGGCCTGGACAGACCTGAAGATTTGGTTTGATAATGAAAAAAAAACCCCAATCAGACTGAGTCCTAAATGAAGAAGATGAAATTCCAAATGGAAAAGTTGTTTTGCTTATTGCATCTTTTCTGGGATGCACTAGAAATATGCTCAGTATGCGAGTACTCACCTGAACACCAAAAATGCATTTTGCATGGGTTCAGCTGAGAGTGACTTGTCACAGGGGCATGGAGTGACAGGACACAGGGAATGGCTTCAAACTGAAAGCAGGTTTAGATGGGATACTGGGCAGGAATTGTTCCTGGCAGGGTGGGCAGGCCGTGGGACAGGGTACCCAGAGCAGCTGTGGCTGCCCCTGGATCCCTGGCAGTGCCCAAGGCCAGGTTGGACATTGGGGCTGGAGCAGCCTGGGACAGTGGAAGGTGTCCCTGCCCAAAGCAGAGGGTTGGAATCAGAAGATCTTTACGATCCCTTTCCAATCCAAACCATTCCAGAATTCCATGAAATATGGAGGAAATACATTACAATACTCCCTATGTAAATAGATCTGTAATCTTTCTTGTGTGGGAGGTAAAGCAAGAACTCTGTTCTGGGCTGAACAAGAGATTAGAGACACACTCTGCTATGGTAATAAGGTGACTTTCATCCCTTGAACGGTACAAAAATTTTTGGGTAAATTGTTGGAAAACTGGAGATACCTTCATCTTTCTGTTGTGCTTGGTATGGATACATACAGTGTCTGCAGATGTGGGTATTAAAAGAAAAGACAGCAGAGAAAAGAAGTGAGTTTTGTTCTTCTTACCAACCCTCCAGGTAAAAAGGAGACTCTCCTCTAGAAAGAAGCAGGCTACAAATCAAAAAACTGGAGCCCAGTAAAAGAATCTGCACTGCAGTTTTTAGAAACAGATTTTAAGAAGTCCGAGCAAATTACGGCTACTTCATGGCACATGAAGACACATTTGTAAAGGTCTCAATCCTCTCAGAAGAATTCAGCATTTTGCCTAAATGCAGCTCCCAACATCAGTTTGGCCATGCCCAGTTTGCTGTGAGAGGGTCAAGTACGCTCTTACCAAGCCCTTCAGCTGGATTGTCTCCCTTTAATTCCCAGTTTTCCACGGGCTCTGATGGAAATATCGGTGAATCTGCTCACAGAGGGGTAGAATCTCCCCTCAGCACAAAGAAAAGTCTCACAATCAGGGTTTTAACAGTGAAAGTGCCCTGGAGAAAAATGAATTCCAGTATGGGGCTGCAGGATCAGCAGCTCTGGGGTGATGGGCTCTGCTCCCCAGACCCCCTGGTCCCTTGACCCTGGGAATGCTGTGCCCTTGGGGCTGCTGCAGGGAGCTCTTCTTTCCATGCCTGGGTGGCTTTGATGCAGCACCAGGTCTGAGGGACCAGGATAAACTCCATCCTGCGAAAAAGGGGATCCAGCTCTGTCTGGGAGGGGCTCACACGCACTGACCCATGGCTGGAAACGTGGAGGTCAGCTCCAGGAGTCTGGCACTTGCATTCCCCAAAATCCAAACACCACGTGGAGGTCAGCAGCCCATAAAGGCATGTAATTAAAATAATTATCCCTACGGGGGTGACACAACTTGCATCCCACAAAAAGCATCTTGTCCTCCAGCACTGCTTCCAAGCTTTTGTGCCTCTAAATTCCCTCCCTGCCAGCACAGAGGAGGAGCAGGGAATGTCCCCATGCCTTTCCCTGTTCCCTGCCCTGTGGGCAGCCCTGTGGTCACTAGATGGTGCTCCCTGCCCCTGGAAAGGAACTTCCTCCACTCCAGGAAACGAACAGCTCGTTCCCAAGTCAGCACTGATGTCTTGCAGTAAAGAGAATACTTTAAAAAGATTTTTTTCCTGCTGCACTGGCACCCTCCATCACTCTGCACCCTTCACTCAGGGCTGGTTGTCCTTAGTGCATTCCCACTTTTGCTTCCCTTCAGGTGCTCCAAACCATGTGGACCATCAATCCCTTCATGACTTTTCCCCATCCCCACCTTCCTTCCTCTCACAATGAATTCACTCACTGGCAAAACTCAAAACACGAGAGAGAACCTGGTTTGGAGACACCTTTTTTATTTAACATTACTTCATGAAATAATAGCACTCAAGAATGGGTTGTTTTCCCATGGAAAAAGCTTTACAGAAAAGAAACACTGGAAGTTTTCAGAGTGAAAATCAAAGTACTTCATTTACCAGCTCCTCATCTGTGACCCAAGCTACCTAAGATTTTACCAGCCAAAATATTTTTGGTGGCTACAGCACTGTTTGCCCGTGTTTTCTGGAGACCAGCTTTAGTGGCTACATGAAACAAACACCACAGAGCTGGGAAAGGAAGCAGAAGCTCTGTTTAGATGACACTGGAAGTGTTTTCAACAATCAATTCATAACACTCACTGCAGATAGGGATCTGAATTCCTCTCTGCTGAAGTGGGATTCACTTCATCAGACTTGAAGGGTTTTAAATGCAGTTGTCAGAACTACCTACCCTAAATCTACAAGATTTCTGCAATTCCCAACACAACTACCTTCATAATTTTGTTCAATCTCACCTACAACTGCTACTTGAAAAAGATGTGATGAATTACACCTTTAAAGTATTTCTCTTCTTTTCCCTACAAAGGGAACCTCTGCTATTCCCAGCTTTTGGATAACTCTGCTAATATGAAATGAATCTTACCTAAATTTTCCTTCCTTTTTTCCTTAATTTCCTACCTCTGAAATATCAAGCTGTACCACCAAATGCCAAAGGGGTGCTGTGTGGATTGATTAATTAATTGATAAATTAAAGTGCTCTGAAATTTTCAGCTCAAAATTGCCACTGATATGAAAACCTTTATATTTGATGAAAACCTTTATGAAATATGAAATATATATGAAAACCTTTATGTTTGATGCCAATTTAAAGCTGGTTAAGTGACACTGATAACCCAGGATGCACCAAAAAACCCCCCAAATAAGACAAAACACCAAACCAAAATACTTTTTTTAAAAAAGCAACTTCTCTGCATGGAAAAAAGAAGCAACCTCTAGGGCAAAGGCCAACAGTTTTCCCCACTTTCTTCCAAATGTTTTAGGTAATTTTAACTGAACTACACAATGGTTTGAAGTGGTTATTTGTCAGTGTCCTTCAAAGTCCTCCCACCCCTGGATTGATGGCCACTGCAAACAGCAAAAATGTCTGGAATATTGGATTTCTACCCTGTATTAGTGAGGCTGCTCCAAGATTTTCATCAAGAATGGAACCTATTAAAGTGTCTCTCACACTCTGCTGTTTGGGACTCTCTTGATATTGTACTTCTTTGTTAGTGGCTGTGAACAAGAAACAGATGTGGAATATCTGTGTTTGAAACTCAGTGACCCTGAAAGACCAGGGCTAATCCAGATCATTCTTAAAACCTGAAATCTGCCACTCTTGGAGCACCTTGAGGTCCATGCCCACACTCAGGGATAAGCCCATCCCCACTCCAGCAGACACAAACAGAAACCCTCAGGACTGTGAAACACCTTTATGCTGATTATGAATTCAGGTGTCGTTTAAATATTTGAAAAACAGCAAAAAAATTGACTTCCCATCAATCTTATTGCTCAGTGTCAATCAGCCTTTTTCCACTTAGACAGCTGCCCTCCACCAAAGGGAAATTCTCTATTTTGCCATAAGATTCAGTAAGCTAATTAGAAATTAAGCATTTGGGAAGTGTGTTGTTATATCTTCTAGGCCTGATATTTTTGTCTCTTGCTACGACCCACTAATACCCTGTGCCTTGTGAGGTAAAAAAAAAAGTAAAAAATTTAGTATTAACTAACACTGCTTAGCTACATGGTTTTATAACAGCTACAAAATTAAATTAAAATACTGATCACATTGGATCTGTAAGGCCTGGTGTCAAATATCAACTATTCCAAGCACACAAGAAATTCCACATTAAGTCCTACCTGATCTGATTTCTGTATTCTCAAACCTCAATACATCTAGAGAAAGACATTTCCAACAGCATATAAGAAAATGAGATTATTATCTTTAAAGTACTACAGTGAAATCAAAGGACTTGGAAACAATAAAGCAAAATATTTTCTCCTGGGGACTACTCAATTACTTTAATGTATAAAAACTGTGGGCATTTAGAAAAAGAACACTGAATATAGTTAATTGCCAAGTTAGATTTAACTCAGAGCTTTTACAGATCTGGGATTTGTCATGATCATCACAACCTTTTTACCCGTATCTAAAGCACTTTGTAGGTCACAGAGCATTTTAAGAAATCAATATAGAATAAGAATATAGTGTCAAGAAATAAATAGATATAAATTAAAATAAAGACAATGTCCTGCTTCCACCAATACAAATGGCAAAACTTCTTTTGCTCCAATGGGAATAAAGTTTCAACCCACTGGGAATTCAACCAAATGACACAATAAGACAGTTTTTTGCAAACTGGAAATTCTGAGTTTCAGAGGGCTCTAAGTTAATCGTGTTACGAGGCACAAAAAGTGCTGCCCAATAACAAAAAATGAGCAGAAGTGGAAAGAGGGAGGGAACCAATAATTGATAGGATTTAATGCACGATTTAAGGCTGGAGAAAGAATCCCTAAAGCCTTCTCCTACTGTGAGAGGCTTGCCAGACATGTGTGAAAAGCTTGCTACAACATGTGTGTTGAATTACCTTGGTAGCCCGTGACTTTCCCAACAACCACTCACAATTAGCTGGGATCCAGTAGAAAAGGACTTAAATTCTGTATGCAGCATTATTCCATGGAATGGGGCACTTAGTCTGACAAGATCTGTGGTTTGGGCCTGGCCCTAGAAAATGCCAAACTTTTCATGGCAGTCACCTGCGTGCTGTGTCTGTATCTCTATTTTCAACTGAAAGGTGGATTTTCACATGATCCTGTCTGGATCTGACTGGGAATCACTTGACTTTACTCACTCCAGAATCAGCCCAGAATTTCTCACACTGCAGGATGGCGACTGGTCTACAGAAGAGACTGGTTAAAACATTTGGATCTAAATTTCTACTGCATTTCCCCAAGAGGAGCAGTGCCAATCTGAACAGGATGTCCTTGAGGAAAGTCTGTCCCAGACTGTCCCTCCAGCAAGATTTGAGTGTCTTGATGGAGAGGTGATCCTCTTTTCCCCCATCAAGTTGTAACCAGAATCCTACACAATTCCATTTTAACAACCAAGACATGAGGAAAAGCTGGGAGAGATGGGATTGTTCACCTGCACAGGAGAAGCTTTGGGCTGAGCTCAGGGTGGCCTTGCAGGGCTTCAAGGAGCCCCAGGAAACCTGGAGAGAGACAATTTCCAGGGCATGCAGGGACAGGACACAGGGAATGGCTCCCAGTGCCAGAGGGCAGGGCTGGATGGGATCTTGGGAATGAGGAATTGTTCCCTGGCAGGGTGAGCAGGGGCTGGGAGGGAATTCCCAGAGCAGCTGTGGATCCCTGGCAGTGCCTAAGGGCAGGTTGGTCCCTGGGGCTGGAGCAGCCTGGCACAGTGGAAGGTGTCCCTGCCATGGCAGGGGTGGCACTGGGTGATCTTTAATATCCCTTCCAACCCAAACCATTTTGGTTTGTAAGTGGCAAATTATGGTAGGAGGGCCGAAAAAATGTTACTCATGCCATCATCATTTTATTTTTATGATCTGGCATTAAAAAAAAAAAAAAAAGGAAAAAGACAACAGCAAAGAAAAAGTAGAAAAAATTTTCCTTAGACTTTAAAGTAACCAAGATTTATGTTTTAGTTGAGTGGTAATATTTCATAGCTTTTCAGTTCCTAGGTTCAACAAAGGACACTGCTGGTACCTGTGATGTGTCACTTGGTGACTGTAACTGCTGGATTTTTTTTTAATGATCTCATTTTGGGTTTGAAAATAACACCACAGACATGAACTCCAGTCCTGCAAAGACTCACAGCTGGCTTATCTTTACACAACGCTACATTCTCACTGAGGTCAGTGAAGACTACATGAAATGTAAGGAACAAATTTATGGATGTGGTTTCACAGGTTTGGGGCATTATTTTTTTTTTTAATTTTCACTTTTTATTAGATGTTTCATTGTAGCTGTTACTAAGCCTGGTTAGGTTCTTTCACACCCCACATGCACAAATTATTGAAGCCACTGGTTTGTATGCCCAGTGTGAGTCAGTCACCTGTGAGATTTATCACTGCCATCAGAGCTTTAGGTGATTTAAACAGCAGGTGAAAAAAATGCAGAAAAATTTCAGAAAACCTGGACTTTTCTGCCTGTGTGGAGCATCCTTCCACCCTGACGTGCTGACACTACTGATAGAGCCAGGGCAGCCCCAGGAGTTTTTCAGCAGATCAGCCTGTTTTGCCATATAAACACAGGTATTTAGGGTGGCCAGGTGGTTTAACACCTGAACACTCAAACATAGAGCTCCTTCCCCTCCAAGGTTCCAGACTTTCCAGGACCTCTCACCACTCTGCATCTTTTCCATCACAGCTCAGTGAAACCATATTTATTTATGGGCAATGCAGTTATTTGCCAAAGAATGTGGTTTTGGGGACAGCTGAAGACATTTGTTAGCTCAGGACAAACTTGCTGGGTCTGAAAACAAATAACACGGCCTTTGAAAACACCAAGCATTCCCTTGAGCTGGTATTTTTAAGTGGTTTCCACATTTGGTTTTCAGGGCACTTGTGAACGCAAAGGAAGGAAAGAGGGTGATTCTCGAATTTTTCAAGGAGGGAACCCCCAATCCTTTGCCCACAGTAGCCCAGGACACGCTCAGGCTCAGCGCTGGGATTACCTGCATCCCTGAACTCCCAACACAGCAGTGCCAGGAGAAGATTCACCACTCAGTACCTCCCTCCAGAGCTCAACCTCCCACTTACTCCTCAGTTCTCCTGTGAGAAGGAATTGCAAACACCAGAATGACAATTTGACACTTTCTCAAACACTTTCCTGAATCAGAACCTTCAATCCCAGACTTCCCTCGGGTCCTGCACATTGGCAGTCCCAGGTCTGGGGGTCAGGGAAGCTTTGTTTGCCACTGGAATATCAACAGCACACGGGGATAAAGTGATGAAGGAGTGCATTTCTCTGCAAGCTGTGTTTGTGCAGGCTTTGTTCAAGCCAAGCATGTGCAGAACCAAAGCATCTGCCAACATCACAAGCAGGATCCAAGCAAGTCCATGGAGACACTGCCAGCCACACAGCTCTCTCCACGAGGAAAGAATCTGGAATGCCTTATTTGACACAGAACCATATAATTGCAGAGTCAAAAATCAGAGTCAGTGGTTCTAATCAACTGCCAAAAACTGGGGTGTTTTTTCTGGCTTGAGCTTCTAATAGGAATACAAAAAAATGCAGAAAAGTTACAGCAAGGCTGATGTTACTCAGCTGTCATTCCAGAAATGTCTTTTAAAAAAAGAATTGCAGGTGTTAACAAATAAGATGATACCAGTAAGTTCAAGTAAGGTTGGTAAACATTGCTTTTTCACACTTCCTATACCAAACCACAAAACTTTGTGCACCATGAATATCCAAAACCTTATATGTTGATTTATGATATTAATATAAATACTGCACAAAAGAACTCAAAACAATTGACTCTTCAATTACAAAGATTTTTTTCATATGTTCAGCTCTTAACAAAATGTTCAGCTGTTACAGGAGAAGGCTCATTTTGAGACATTTTCTCCCTCAGGTTAATTTTCATATTGAGTGGAATGCCTGCTTCCCTACATATTTTAAAATGTATTCATTTATTTATTTGCTTATTTATTTATTTATTTTAACTTACTCAACCGTTTTTAAATTGAAACACCACAGAACTTTGCGCACCATGAATATCCAAAATCATACGTGGTGATTTATGTTATTAATATGAAGACTGCACAAAAGAACGCAATATAACTGGCTCTTCAAATACAAAGATGATTTTTGTGTGTTCAGCTCGTAACAAAATGTTCAGCTGTTACAGGTGAAGGTTCATTTGGAAGGATTTTCTCCCACAGGTTAATTTTCTTATCGAGTGGGGTGCCTTTTTTCCTGCACTTAAAAAAAGATATTTATTTATTTAAGTTAATCAACCATTTTTAAAGTGGAACACCTCCAGATTACAATTAATCTCATGCATTAAAGTACCTTATGGAATTGATACTCATAAATTCATGCTCTAATCACTGTGTTATTTCAGGCTTCAATCGCATGGAGATTCCCTGGGCGAGACATGGGAAGAGCCTCCTTCCCCAGATATTTAGAATATCCAAGGAAGGGAATGAAGAGGACACAGCAGGGTGACAAACATCTTAATGCAGTGGGTAAATCAGGCTGCATAAACCACATCATTAGGGATAGGACTTCACTGGGGGATGGTTTTTGAGGAGAACTGCTGACCAACGATATCAAAGCAGCAGACTGAAAGTGAAGGAAACTTGTGGTTTCTTTATGACTTGGAGATGAATTCTTTCATCAGATTAACCACTTCTGAGAGCATCCGGCATGTCTGACACACTCAGGGGACAGCCGGGGCCTGTGCTAAGGCACAGCATGCAGGGGCTGACTCAGGAGACATCCTTATTCAGGAAGGACATTTAATTTTAGATTTCACTCTAAGCAGATGCTCAAACCCCATTACACTTGATGTCTTAGGTTGGAAATGGGGGTGTGTGTTCAATTTCCACCTGTCAGAGCGGGGGCAGTTCTCTGCTGTTCTTTGGGCAGTTTTTTCTTTGTCTCTCCCACAGCCAATCCTCCCTCCAGGAGATCTCTGCTGTCCATGGCCAGGGAGTGTCCCTGCAGGGCTGATCAAATTCCAGCATCCCATGGGGAGATGCTCCGCCCAGGGCAGGAGCCAAGCATTCCTACCTGGATACAATCTGAGCCTGGAACAGCACAGCAGCCTTGCCCAGTGCATTCCCAGAGGAGCAGCTTTGTCCTGCCCTGCATTCCCAGAGGAAGAGCAGGCCCATCTCCAGCAGCCCTGGAGCTTCAGCGGAAAACTGCAGCCTTGTGCAGGATCCCTGCTCCAGCAGAAGCACAGCTGGCACTGCAGGAGGGCTGAGCCCCCATGGGATGGGACTGTGCCACCACCCTGACACACAGGGTGACAGGGCATGCTCTAACTCTGGCATTGGTGTTTTTTCTTTTTTTTTACTGTTGCGTTTGTCTTTTTAATTTTTCTAGTAAAGAACTGTTATTCCTATTCCCATATCTTTGCCTGAGAGCCCCTTAATTTCAAAATTATAATAATTCGGAGGGAGGGGGTTTACATTTTCCATTTCAAGGGAGGCTTCTTCCTTCCTTAGCAGACATCTGTCTTTTAAAACCAAGATACCTGGTGAATTTTAAGCTTATCCTCCAAGTTAAGCACCCACTTTGGCTGCTTCCTGAATCCAAGATTGGTAGGTAAATGCACATAGAAATACATGGAACTGCAGGAATCAGTGGAAGAAACAAAAATCTCAGATGGGGAGCTAATAAAATGTTAAATATTGTACAGAAAGTTTCCAGAAAACGAGGAGCAGGCCTAGCAGAAAAGTAGTGTCCAACCCAAAGTCCTGGGGGACCAGCACCTCTCCAGGTCCAGCCCTGGGAGAATTATAGCTGGGGGCACAGATAAAAGAAAAATCCATCTCTGTTTCATAATAGCCAGGCTTATAAACTAGAACTCTTTTTCTGGGAAATGCTCAAATTCAATGCAGGCTTGGATGTGGAATCAAAGAGTCATTAAGGCTGGGAAAAAATCTCCATGATAAAGTCCAGCCTTTGATTGAACCCCACCTTGTCAGCTGAGCCATAGCACTGAGTCCTCTAAAACTGTGAACTTAAGTAATCAAGTGCATGTATTCAGAAGAAAAACTTTAAACACTCAAATGGTAGAGCTGGAAATTCAGCCAAACAAAATTGGTTATGAAAACAGGAAATGGTCATTAGGGAATTAGTAATTAGAGAACAGCCTTAAGATGAAGGAGGGCAGAGCTGGATGGGATATTGGGAATTGGAAATTGTTCCCTGGCAGGGTGGGCAGGCCCTGGCACAGGGTGCCCCTGGATCCCTGGCAGTGCCCAAGGCCAGGTTGGACATTGGGACTTGGAGCAGCCTGGCACAGTGGAAGGTGTCCCTGCCATGGCAGGGGAGAAATGAGATGATCTTCAAGGTCCCTTCCAACCCAAACCATTCTGGGATTCTATGATTTATGGTATATCAAATATCCACAAGCCAAAAAAAAAAAAAAAAAAAACCACCAAAAACACCAAACAAAAAAACCAGAACAGTGACCTAAAAAGGATCACTTCGTATTTCTTCTGCTCTTGAAGACAACTTGGGCTGCAGAAAACCAAAATCCACCCCTGACAGTGTGAGAAGAAATACTGAGAGGCTCCTCTGAGCTGTGTCAGGGCTGTCTGTGGGTTGTCCCAACCCAAGTGAGCACAAAAGTGAAGTTTATCCTCCAGCAGCTCCACACACAGCAGCTGTTATTGAGCCTCTGTGTTTTGAAGAAATTTGTTATGGTTTTGTTGTCTAATCTAATAATAGGCAACCTAATATTCCACAAGGTATTGGTCTCCTTGTGAGACTCAACTTTCATGAGCATCAATCTCTGGGGAAGGATGTTCCACATTGTTCTCAGCTTCAGTGGCTTCCCAGAGCTTCATGGAATAATTACGAAGTGCAAAGATATTTGCCAGGATAAATCAATGCTACTTTTTATCAAGTGAAATCAATTTGGAAAATAATTAAGAAATGATCACACTTTTCTTCTCTAAGCAAGCAGGAAAATGTCTCTAGTTTGCCAAGACATCCAATTAGCTGAGGGAAACCAGTTTTGCCAGGTTTTGGAAAAACACAACAGGATTCTCTGGCAAAGAATGGAAACTGGTGGTCAGGAAATTATTTGGGGAAATAATAATGGAAATGACTAAAATTTATTTTAAAGGATTTGCTGGTGGGAAAGAATATTTCTGTGCTGACACAAGGATACAAACATTTGGAGAAAACTTAAGGCAAAGTTAATGGAGGAGATCTCAGAGTAAATGTTTTGAAGAAAACACAGTTGGAGGAGGCAGCTTTTTGTATTACAGTCTCCATTTCATTCAACCTCCAGGAAAGGTCATTGATTTAATCAAAAGCTTTTTTTTTCCCCTTTGGTCAGACTCCCAATGCACATACCATCAAGATCTGGTGCACAGAAATAATTTGAAGCAAATCTTCTAAAAAAGGTTTTGAAGATGCCTGCCAGTAGAACATTGTGCCTCACAGCTATAATATCAGAAAAAGCCATTCAATTTAAATTAATATATTTGGCCAGACAGCTATATTAAAATTCTTGTTGTTTTTTCAGTTATAATGGTAGCCTGTGGTATGACTAGCCCCCCTCAAAAATCTGTGTAGTTATTGCCTTTCTCTTGCCTAGGGTGCATCACATGGTTTTGATTTGGACGATCTGCATCGCGCTACCTCATTAAAACAAACATTTATGCAAAACAAAGGCTGTGTATCACAGGGCAGGGCTCGAGAGCCAGCTTTGAAGGCTGCAGCCTTCCAAGAGCATCTTCCAAAGCAGAGCTTCTGCCGGCCCAGCTCCACTTGTGCTGAACATTTGTGGATGATGTCAGCCACGCGCGGTGCCCCCCGAGCCCCCGC
This sequence comes from Onychostruthus taczanowskii, assembly GCF_017590055.1. Taxonomy (NCBI): domain Eukaryota; kingdom Metazoa; phylum Chordata; class Aves; order Passeriformes; family Passeridae; genus Onychostruthus; species Onychostruthus taczanowskii. The sequence goes on from NW_024498906.1 coordinate 12,845,997, forward strand.
AACAGGGAGGCTTCAAAAGCAATTCTAGGAGCAGCTGCGGAGCAGGGAAGTGTTTGCTGGGAGAATTGTGAAGGTTTCTCCTGTTTCTCCTGTTCCCTCTTGGAGCAGCAGCCGTGCCCTGAGGAGCTGGAGGTGCTGGACAGCTCCGCTTCTCCAGGGCCACTGCCCCGGGACAGCCCTGCCCTCCTCCCAAAGGCCTCCCAGCCCTGCAGGTGGGAAAAAAACAGGGAAAAAGCACTGCCAGAGCATCTGTGCAGGGAATCAGGAGGGTGTGCTCTGTAGGAATTGGGTTTCCTGGGTCGTTTGCAGCAACTGCTTTCAGCTGAGGTTACTTTTGCCCTTTAAAATGTCAGGTTCCCTCCCACTGGAGGAGGAAAATTCCCTCACTTAAAAAAAAAAAAAACCAAAAACTACATTGATTCCATCACTTCAAAAAAAAAAGGGGGCATTGAGATGTTGGAGTATATCTAGAGAAGGGAATGGACCTGAGCAAAGGGTGGAACACGAATCTGATGAGGAGAGGCTGAGGGAGCTGGGAAGGGGCTGAGCCTGGAGCAAAGGAGGCTCAGGGGGCCCTTGTGGCTCTGCACAAGTCCCTGCCAGGAGGGGACAGCCGGGGGGGTCGGGCTCTGCTGTCATGTCCCAAGGGAAAGGAGGAGAGGAAATGGTCTCAAATGGCACCAGGAAAGGCTCAGATTGGAGATTGGGAAAGAAAATTTCCCTGGCAGGTCTTGGGCTGAGCTGTCCAGGGAGGTTTGGAGTCACTGTCTGTGGGAGTGCTCAGGAGGAGTCTGGATGTGGCCTTGGGGACAGGGTTTGGGGTGATGCTGGTAGGGCTGGGGTGGCACTGGGTGATCCTGAGGGGCTCTTCCCACCTCAATGATTCTGTGATTCTTCAAAAAGAGCTTCAGAAATATAGTTTAAATGCAGACATTACAGATGTCTGAAGGCAGATGAAATGAAACCTAACAAAAAAAAAAACCCTAAGATCTATTAATTTGTGTGTACCTTTTCTTTAAAAAAGCAAACAAACAAACAAAACCTCAAAAAACACACAGACAAAAAAACCTCAAGTGCCGGGGTTAATGCTTTTCATCCAAATCTCCCAAGCCTCCCATATGTCAAACTGCATCACTACTAATTTAACAAAGTTTACATATGCTTCATTTTGGAAGGCTATAAAGATGTTACCCAACCTTGATGATTATCGTGGTTTTGTATAATGTATTCCTCACATTAATGATTCATCATTGCATGTCAAAATATAGTAATCAATGCTGGTAAGTATGCAAATAAAATATTCATTATTTGGCATCTGTGACACTTCACAAGTTCATTTTTAATCACTTATCTTCAAGAGTAAATAAACACTGCTAGTAAAAATACAGGAGAATTTTCTACAAACTCCCTCAAAATGTGGCACAATTAGTGACTGTATTTATAACTCTTTACAGAAAAGGAATTACCAGCCTGTGTGCTACCTCATCCTTCCAAAATAAGTACGGCCAATCCATATATTCTACTGTTGTAAAAAAAAAGTAAATATTTTTAGTTTTTGATGTGGCACGTTTTGAAGTGACTGACATGAAATTATGGCAAGGCTGTGATGTTTTGGAGCTGAGCATACAAGTGACTTTTCACTGAGTATTTATTTGTAGGAGTTCTGCACAGAATGATTCCAAAATGAGCCCTGCTGGATTTGTTTCCAGCTTGGACAATTTCAATCATCCATTAATAAAATCTACTACAAGAAATGCAGGGAGCTCACCAGTCCCACAGTTTGAGTTACAGGTTTTTAAATCAACTTAGTGAATTCAGGCTGGGACTTGCTCAAGCTATGAATGGACTGATGCAATGTGTGAATTACTTCAAAATAATATCTGTATGTATCTGCACAAATATGCAGAAAATAAGTCCATGTCCATGGACAACTATGGAAGAAAAAAAAAGACAATATTTGTAACTTAAACAGCTTGTTAAATTATACTCAAACACTTGGCCTTAAGAGCTCTACTCACCAGTTTATCTTGTCATCTCCCTCTGGATGACTCTACTACATCCTTTTTTGGTTTTTTTAATAGACTAATTATGCTTATAAGTGAGCATTTCATTTCCTTTTACAAAGCTAACAACTTGACTTTTAAAAATACATGCTATTATCTTGCATTGAAGCCTGCCAAAATAGAATAGCAAGGAGTGATACAGTTCATCAGCTACAGAAATATATACAGAAAGCTAAAAAAAAATAGGGTGAGGGTTAAATCCTGTCTCTGTTAAAGCCAGGGGAGTTTTATCACTATCTTCCTCAGAGCCTGCACTTCATCCCAGCTACTCATAACACTTTTCATATTTGATAGGGGACAATTTAAAGTGATAAATAGCAGCCAAACTGCACGTGTGTGTGAGGAGGGGAAGATTTCAAAACAGCCTCAGTGTCGAAACTAAATTACTTCTGTCAGTTTGGACATATTTTGGCCTACCAGGCTAAAGCTGAGTTTAAGGGAAATATTTCTGCTTGTGCTGGTTATCTGAAAGCTCCAGGCTGGTCAGACTGGCTCCTTCTGGAGCCACCTACTTAGATGTGAAGTTCAGGCCTGCCCAGATTTTGAAGTTATTTTGAAGTTATTTCTATTAATGTGTCTATATATCAATTTAAGATCTCGTTTCAGGCAGAAAAAAGAGGTCTCACACAGCTCTAAAACAATGATGCTTTTTCCTCATTTCTTTTTGGTAAACCTTTATTGCAAAGTTTTGAACCAGAAGCCACATTCACAATGTCAGCAGCTCTGTTCATCTGGAATGTGCTGCAAAATTTCACCTTTGAGACCTGGTACCCATGGATTGTGAACCAACCATCATCATCTTTATCATCATCACCTTTATCATCATCATCAAGGTGGGAAGAGGCTTTCAGAATCATCCACTCCCAGCTTTCAAGGTAATTCTCCTACATTACTTCAATTTTATTTCCTTCAGAGAGCAGAACTCTTCAAAGCAGGGAAGTCTAATATCTTGCACTGCTTTCCTGACAGTGGGTTTATTAATGTCTACCTTTAAAACAGCAATTTCATATCCTCAGTCTCTTTGAAGGATTTATCATTTTTTAATTATTAGGGGAAAAAAAAGAAAAAAAAAACCACCCCAAAACTTTGAAGATATTTCTTAGAGGGTTTTGCTTTCAAATATAAATATACAGAATGGATAAGAAAATATGTTTATGCTTTGGAGTAAAGCAGCCAACAGACTATTTGAGGATGGATTTTTACTGATTTGCTACCTGAAAATCCAAGCCATTAAAATGCAGGCTGACAGCAATGAAATTGTTGTTGTTATGTAATTACAGATTCCTTCCTTTCTTTAAAACACCTCTCCCTTCAAAAAATGTTTCCTCTGCTCCATCAAGTGAAATATTTCAGGAAACTCCCTCACAACTTATCTCTGGAAGAGGGAGGAATGAGATGCGTGGGTTCTGCCCACTTGTGTGAAGCTGCTCCTTGTCTCCCACATCCAAGGCAGTTTTTAGCCAAAATTGTTTGCTGGCCCAGAGGGAATAATGGTTTCAAGTTAAAGCCACATGCAGAGCAAGACAGAGAGAAAAGATGCTACCCCCTGGCAAGCCTCTCAGATGTCTGGCTCTAAAAATACTTTTCTCATGTCTGCCATGCCAAAAACAGTAATATTAACAGTGCTGCTATTACAGCCAGCACTTCCAAAACTGCCTTCTCATTAAAGTCTCTCATCCAAAACAACATAAATGCTCTATATCTAAACCACATGAAAGTCTGTAACAGTGGGGACAGGCATTATCTGAGCCTCACCCAGCCTGGTTTGCTCATCAGGAACTACTAAAGCATCTGAAATCACGGGCCCACTGTCCAGTTTCCTGGAAAAATGCTGTCAGCCACACACTCTCTCTCACACAGCTCCACCCAGGCTCTCACAGCCCTCATTTTTATCATATTTTTTCAGAAAAGCCCAGCTGACACTGTGGGAAGTCCTGTACTACCAGATCCCAGCGTTCCCATTAAACCTGTCTTGGAGAGCCTCTACTTAAGGCATGTACTTATAAGATCAGAAGAATTTGCACCCTTTAAAGGCAAACCCCATCATTTTGGAGTTGCTGGTTCATTTCTTCAGTTTAATATTTCCCTCTGCTGTGAAGGGCAATGGATGCCAGGCCTGACCCTACAGCTCTGACTTGAACATCCCATAGATTTTAAGAGGGGCATGAGAAGAGAAATTCCTTTCAGAAACTTTCACAAAGGAAAATTATTAACTTGATTTGATGTCAGGAAGCTTTGATCTCTAGTGCTGGGCAGCCAAGAGGGCATCAAGAGGATGCACCAGGCTCTTCTTAGTGGTGCCAAGTAATGGCCCCAGAGCCATGGGCAGGGCCTGAACCCAGCAATTCCCCTCACAGGAGGCACAACTTCTGCCCTGGACAGTGCTCAGCCCTGAGCAGAGCCCAGAGGGGCTCTGGGGGCTCCTCCCTGGGGACATTCCAGAGCCATCTGGACACAGCCCTTTGCCCTGTGCTCTGGGATGGCCCTGCTGCAGCAGGGAGGTGGCACCAGTGACCCTCTGTGGGCCTTCCCAACCTCCCCCATCCAGTGATTTTGTATTGTTCACCTCAGAAAATTTTCTGGTGTTTCTTTGTTTTTAACTTCTGCATCTATGTGGCATCTCTTTCCCTGATAATTCATCCTTCTAAAGGATGCATGAACTGGGAAAATACTTCTGCCCCCTTTGCTGGCCAGGTGCCATCTCCTCACTGCACAGGTGACTGAAGCAGAGGGAGACCTCAGGATGGAGCAGGCAACTGGTAGAGATGTGTGTCTGGCTGAAGATAACAACTGAGAAGAGGAGAGAGGCTGAGGGCACTTGGTCTGCCCAGCTGGAGCAGAGGACACTGAGGGCAGAGCTCCCCAGGGGCTGCAGCTCATCCCAAGGGACAGCCCCGAGCTCTGCTCTGGGACAGGGACAGCACCCGGGGAGGGATGGAGCTGGGCCAGGGGTGGGTTTTAGGTTGGATTTCAGGGAAAAGTTCTTCCCCCAGAGGGTGCTGGCACTGCCCAGGCTCCCCGGGGAATGGGCACGGCCCCGAGGCTGCCAGAGCTCCAGGAGCCTTTGGCCAGTGATGCCAGGGATGCCCAGGGTGGGGTTGGTGGGGTCTGGACAGGGTAGGGGTGGGACTGGGTGATCCTTGTGGTTCCTTCCAACTCAGGATATTCCTTATTTCTACGGAACAGAGACCACCTGGGTTGTTAACTCCCCCAATAAGCCAAAACCAAACTTGTTTTGTCTTCCCCTCATCCTGAAGTGGGAAGGGTGGGGAGCCTGCCCAGGCTGCAGTTTATTCATACCTTGTTTATTCACACTGAGGGCCTGGCCTCCCATGACCAATGTCATTACAATTACCAACAATTTGCAGTGTGGTCCCAGTTTTCCAGAAGTGCTGCAGACTTTTCCAGAGGCTGCAGGGACATGGCAACCATTTCCTCTGAGTGGTTGCCACATCTTCCCCCAGCACTGGCTCTGCTTCAGCCATGAGTGAAGAGACTCCTATAAAAATTGTCTGAAAAGCACTAAGGGATTGCTTCAGATAAAAGCTGCAGCTCCTCACCATATGGTACAAATGGCCAGGAATAAAGTACCTCCTTGTCAGGAAAAGCTAAAACCTGCCAGAGGCACAGGGATCCTAGCTAGGAATGATATTATCAGCTCTGGTTGGAGGGTTGTGCACCTGGACCTATTTTAAAGGACATTTTCTGTCACAGAGAAAAAATAAAGATAAAATTATTTAAGTTTTAGGGAGATCTAAGAAAACACAAAATGTGAAAACATTTCACTGAGCTCCTAAAGAGACATGATTAAATATATTTTTTTTAATTATATGTAATTCTACAACTATTGGTGAAAGGAAATTTAACATACAAAAGGGAATTATCATACTTTAAAAAATCACCATTCCATGGGAGACTTTTTCCCTCCTATCTCACACAGAAAACATTTTAAAATAAAGTAGTAATTTGTAAATCCAAATTGCTAATCCCTGTAACTCTGACACCTTTAACTGGGTGCTAAAACTATCGTTTGAAACATATTTGGTAGAACTTTTATTCCATCTGACCCATGGTTATAGATGGCATACAGATTTTAAGGGAACTCTTCAAGGCTGTGAATGCCCCTTTCCATCAGAGAATCAAGAAACACCAATGTATGCAAACCCTTTAGAGAGATTATCTTTACCTTAGCGACCCAAAAACTCAACATCTAGATTAAAATTATTGCCTAGGCTCCTTTGCAATCTATTCTAAAATGGGATGAAATACCCTCAGGATATGCCTCTATTTCCATGAGCTCTCAAGACAGGTTTAGCTCTCAGAGTGAGGGGAGATGGATCTTGATCCTAAAGACATAAAGTCTCTTTCCAGCGGTGCCCAGTAACAGGATGAGGATCACTGGCCATAAACTAAAATTGAAGACGTTCATCCTCAGCATGAGGAAGAATTTCTTTCCGTGGAGGGGGCAGAGTCTCCCTCTGGAGACATTCCAAACCCACCTGGACACTTTCCTGTGTCACCTGCTCCAGGTGACCCTGCCTTGTCAGGGGGTTGGAGTGGATGTGATGCCTCAGGTTTGAGCTTCTCTATTTTTCAGGGTCTGTGCAGCTTTAGTGCGTGGGTCTGAGTTTCATATTATGGGATGGATGGTGAGCTCTGTGCACAGAGCAGGGAGACAAAACAATTCCTGCTCCAGCTGGGCACCAAGGACAAATGATCCAAATCTCAGCCCAAGAGCACAAACACTGTGGGCTGGAGAGAGAAAAACAAGCAGGATGGGAGTGCAGGGGCTGCAGCTGGAATTGGACACTGAACTGCAATGTGCACATGGAGCAGAGCTGATCCCAGGGAGAGACCCCGTGAGCGCTCGTGCATTTTGGGACCATTTGGGTTCATCTTGGGTGCAGCCCTGGCTGGGCTCTTGTGCTGCCCAAGGTGCATCCATGGAGGCCTTTTGATAAATCCCTGCTTTATTCTTTAGCTCTGTCCAGCCTCTGTTTTAGCTCAGCCTTTCCAAGGCATCAGATGATCTCCAGAGATCCCATCCAGCCTCAAATAATTAGTGATTCTGTGCCAGTCATGGCAAGGAATTCCGAGCAGGGCTTCATAGGCCTCATCTGCAGGATATGAGGAAGCAGAAATAATCAGAGATGAGAAGGCAGAAAACACAAAAAAATCCTACAAAGCACACTGCCCTGGGCAGGCAGTGCAGCTCCTGATGCAAGGCAACTCACAGCACCCTGGGATCTCACTGACATAAGTGAGAAATCAACCTGGCTCCCTCTGCTCCAAGTGGTACTGATGGAAATTCTGAATGGAGCATGTGGCCACTGCTTTATGTAGCTCCCCAAGTGTTGATACATCTGAGAGCTGAGGAAGCTGTAAACAGGAATTGGGTCATCCACATCACCAGTTTATATCCAGCTCAGCAGACACGTGAGCTTATTTAGCAGTGGGTTTAGGCCAGGCCCCAGAAAACAAGACATTGTCCACACCTCGGTCACAGCCATGCCTTGGCTCCTCTGGAAAGGAAAAGGCTTCCTTGAGGGACAGGGACCAAACAATTCTCTCACCCTGCAGTGAATGTCTGAGCCTGTGCCTGAAGGCACTGACCTCATGGAAATGATGTTCACACGGATCCCTCCTGCTCCACACTGTTCTCCCAGGCCAGAGCGATCATCGGTCCCTTCCCAGTGCCCAGTCCACAAGCAAATGCAGGCATGGAACCTGAGTAGAAATTTCAGTCCCTAACACAACAACTTGCAGAGGCCACAGCTAACGCTGAGGCTCCCTCTAAGCATTTTTCCAAGGACACTGCTTGATGGTAGAGCCAGAGACCTTTATTGTCACAGTCACCGAACAAGTGACATTTCCTTAGCCAGGAGAGACTTATAAAATGGATTTCTAATACATCACTGACCACCTGCTCTTCTGTGTTTTATTTTTATATTTCATTTCTTTCTTTCTGGAATCTGTTCAGCTTGGAGAGGAGCGCCAGCTGAGATGGGCCCTCAGCCCTGGCTGTCCCTGTCTGTCCCTGTGTCTGTCCCTGTGTCTGTCCCTGTGTCTGTCCCTGTCTGTCCCTGTGTGCAGAAGTCAGAGCAGGCCCAGGCTCTGCTCCAGGCCCAGCAATGGCCCCAGAGCCACAGGCAGGGCCTGAGCCCAGCAATTCCCCTCACAGGAGGCACAACTTCTGCCCTGGGCAGTGCCCAGCCCTGAGCAGAGCCCAGAGGGGCTCTGGGGGCTCCTCCCTGGGGACATTCCAGAGCCACCTGGACACAGCCCTGTGCCCTGTGCTCTGGGATGGCCCTGCTGGAGCAGGGAGGTGGCACCAGTGACCACTGTGGTCCCTTTACCCATTCTGTGTGATTCTAATACAAATCAAACCTCCCAAGCATTTTTACTCTATCACAGCAGCTCCAAAAGCTGATTATGGTATTAATTACCATCCCTGCCATTTGTCAGCCACTGCACCACATGGATCACTGCCTGGCCCAGACAGAATACAAGTGTACCACAAGCTTAGGACTTTGTGCAGAAAAACTTTTAAGAAGGTTATCAAAGAGAAATGGTTCTCATAGGATGCAGGTTCATATTTCACTATAAATTAGAACCCGATAAGCAGAGAGCCAGAGATCAGTTTTCAGCATGGGAGATTAATGCAGTGTTTCAAAAGTGCTTTTCAGTGATTTTTAATTGGAGTGGTAGTTATTCAATGGCACAAATTTTTTTTTTACATTACTTTCTCAGATGGATTTGTCAGAGCACAGTGCTTTCTGCTTGGCTTGGTGAAACATTCTGTATTTCCTTCAGTTTGTCCTGAATAACCTAAAAAATACATGACCATGGATAAAATCTCCAATCTGATTGGGGTCTTGCTTCCTGTTTTCCAATTCATTACCAAATGGATTAAACAACCAGATTTAGGATGCGATTTGAGACACCCTGCTACTAATCCTGAGTGCCAGCCTGAAAAATTAGTTTTGACTATTTTTTTCATGGTTTTTCCTTATTATTTTTTCTTGTTTCTTTCCTATCCATTTTTAACAGCTGACCAAATGTCACTTTTTCTTTTGACAAGAAAGCTTTTTTAGCTGATTTTTTAAAAAATAAACCCGTGCTTTCAAATCTGTTTTGTTTTTTTTTTTGGTGTGACCTAAAAAAGGTGCTACAACAAAGACTTCCAATTTTCCTTTAGAAAATACATCCCACTTCATATTGTTGATGGAGGAGGTGTATTTATAACTTTGCCATTGTTTATTATTACGACTGGTTAGGTGTTATTTTTGCCCTGCAGTAAGGCTTGGAGGTGCTTCCCAGCTCTGCTCTCGTGTTTGTTTTTAGAAGTAAGTACAAAGACTGTCACTCTTAAGTTCCCCACTTCCCCTAAGTCCATACATTTGTGTTGTGAGCAGCTCAGGCACTTCATTCTTCAGGCCTTTCAAAACTCCTGGATTAATACCATTAGGTCTGGGTAACTTGTTGCTATTTAATTTATCAGTTTGTTCCAGCACCTCGTCTGTTGATCCTGGCAACAGAAGCAAAATGCTTTAAGGGCGCCTCTAGAGCAGATATCTAAAGAAAGTCACACACACATCCCTAAAAAAACTCCTCCCTCCAGCAGCCAGAATTGGAGATTAGAGCCTGGTTCATGGATGTGAGCCACACCAAACCAAATGGGGGATCCAAATAACTCGGGTCTTTCTGCTGCCGAATGTACAGTACCACGTCAAGGCTCCTTATAATTAGCACAATTCATAACAGATTTGTTTTTTCTTCCAAGTGGTAAACATTCTCATGCTTTATTCAGCTGAGGTGGCTGCTGCTCTGCTCCCAGCTGTGTGTGTGTGCAGGCACACGTATCCCAGAGGCCGAGCACAATGTGCTACGGCTGAGAGACAAACCTGATCCACAGCGTGGAATCACAGACTCGTTCATGGCGGGAAACAGCTCCAAATCATCAAGCCCAACCTGTGACCATCCCCACCTTGGCAAACAGAGCACTGGGTGCCATGTCTAGGTGTTCCTTGGGTCTCCAAAGCTCCCTGAGCAGCCCCTGCCAAGGCCTGAGCACCCTTTCCATGGGCAAATTCCTGCTGCTGGCCCAGCTGAGCCTGCCCTGGCCCAGCCTGAGGCCGTTCCCTCTGCTCCTGTCCCTGTTCCCTGGAGCAGAGCCCGACCCCCCCGGCTGTCCCCTCCTGGCAGGGACTTGTGCAGAGCCACAAGGGCCCCCTGAGCCTCCTTTGCTCCAGGCTCAGCCCCTTCCCAGCTCCCTCAGCCCCTGCTGGGGCTCCCGCCCCTTCCCAGCTCCATTCCCTGCCCTGGACACGCTCCAGCCCCTCCAGGTCTCTCCTGCAGGAGCAGAACTGGGCACAGCCCTCGAGGGGCCTCTCAGAGCCAGCACAGAGGGACAATCCCTGCCCTGCTCCTGCTGGACACACAATTCCTCATCCAGCCCAGCTGCCAGGGGCCTCTTGCCCATCTGGGCACCCCTGGGCTCATGTCCAGCCCCTGTCACCAGCACCCCCAGGTCCAAACCATGTTCCAGAAGAACTCCTGGGGACACAATCACCATCACTCAGGGGGTATCATCCCAAAAGCACCTATTCAATCTTAACTCAACCTTAACCCTAAAGAGGAGGCTCAGCACTGCTGGCCATGTCTGCCACTTCCTTGCCCCGAAACTGTGGTCTATTCAATCTTAACTCAACCTTAACTCAACCCTAAAGAGGAGGCTCAGCACTGCTGGCCATGTCTGCCACTTCCTTGCCCCGAAACTGTGGCAATAAGAACAAACTGAGGAGCTGGCCATGCCTGGACACCTCTGTTGACACAAAGCAGCCTGGAGAAAGATGAACCAGGGAGGGAGCTGACCTGGCAGCAGCCTCTCAGCCCTCTCCCCCCATCCCAGCATTATTAGGGCTGCAATGGGATCCATGTGTGACCGCCCCACATGTGCACAGCGCTTCCTGCGCTCCCAGCCCTGCCGGGGCTGGGTTGAAATGACAGCATTTTATTTATAAATCTGCTGCCAGAGGCCTGCAAAGGCTGGGCTAATTCTGGACACCTGCAGGGTCCATTCAGGGAGCAGCCAGTTGGGGAAAAAAAGCAGGAAAAGTACCAGGAAGAGAGAAGAGCAGCTCCAGCCCCAAAGACGGGAGTGCTGAGAACAAGGAGAGCTGCTCCCTACATTTGTTTTGGAGCATGTTCTTTGAGACCAGACAAAAAGCCCAAAAAATTTGGATTTTGTTTGAGCTGTATGAGCACATGCCATGATGGGGGGGGGGGGGGGACCACAATGGGGCTGGGCGCGGACAGGAGGGGGGGGGGGGGGGGGGGGGGTTTGCAGGTCACAGTGCCCAGGTGTGAAGCAGTGACCAACTCCCAGACTCCACAAAAATTCTGAGATTTGGCTCCTTTCTACCTTGAGCACATTAAACCAAGTACAGCCAAAAACAAAGGTGGGGGAGGATCAAATCTGTGCTACAGCAAACCAACAGAAATGCTTTCTCCAAAGCTTGCCTGGTAGATTTAACACTACTGGTTTTTGGAGTCTGTCTATCACTTTCATTTGGCATGAATATAAATCCAAAAATCCCTTGATCCCAAGAAGGCACTGAGGAGACTCAGTCAAGATTTCAGAAGGGATGTGCTCCTCAACTTGGAAAGTTGGCAGATTATTTAATTTTGTTAGCAAATTTGACAGTGCCGTAGGAATTTTCCTAAATCAAAGAGCCCTTTCATAGGCTTCCCTACCCAATACTCAATCCAGTGTCTAAGAATAACATCCAGCCCTCATTAATTAATGATATCAGTCCGAATAATGTCAGATTGCCTCAGAGGCCTTGCCGGGAGGGATGAATCACAGCCGGCCCGTCCAAGGCTCTCCCTCTGACAAACTCCAGTGTGTGATGAGGGAAAGCTCAGCCTGGAAAGCTCTCACCCATAGAGCCCCAGCAGCCCTCACCCTGTCTGAGATCTGTGGGGCACACTTGGAGATGCCACCTGGCTGTATCAGGAAGGAAAATATTATTTTCACCCTGGTTGAATGGTGCTGCACCTCCCCATGCAGTTTTGTGTGGTGGATGCAAGAAAGGACTGCAGAGGTCCACTCAGTTTTGGGATTTCCAGCAGAGTCAAGACTGTATTTAACAGCAAAATACCACTAAGAAATCTCTATCTGTGATTCTGGCTTTCACCAAAACTACAAACTGAGATTTCTCACAAGACCTACTCAGCTGATCCTATTCCAACTCAGGAAAAGGCACACCAGCTGTCTGTGTAAATGTACAATTTTACTGAAGCCATGATTATGTATGAAAACATCCAGACTGCTTCCAGAGTGCTCTGTCCTAATATTGACATTAAATTGCCTCATTTCTATTTGCAACGTGATTGCAAATCCATGATTGGAGTTTTCATGTATCCACACTCCTGCGACAGCTGAAAGCAGTGACTCCGAATCAGTAATGAATGTGAAATTTGGTAATATTTGTGTATCACCATCTTTTCATGGCAGTGTTGCATTCCTGGGCCTCTTGAAAGATCTTCAGGCAAGAACAATCACGTTATTTAACTCATTCACATAAATATTTATCCACAGATATTCTCCCTTTCCCTTCACAATGGCCACAGCTGGCCAGGCATGAACCTCATCCTCAGTGTCCCACAGAACACCCCAGTCTTGCCACAAGGACCAGCCCAGGGTTGAGCCTGGCTCAACCTAAACACGAGCTCAGCAGAAAGGCACATGTGGCCCTGGTTGTGGGGTGCTGGTCACAGAGGTGAAGTGTCAGGCAGACAAAGCTGGAACTTGTCTTTTTTTTGTGCAGTGTTTGTTTATCTGCCGCACACGTCGTGCCCGGTAACACGAAGCCACCAGTTTCGGATTACAAATATACCATAAATGCCATAAGTGATTTATTTTTCTGCTGCGCTTGGGAAAGCAACTTTGGTGTATTTAAAAAAAAAATCTTAACTTGACGCTGATGTATTCTGATTGCCACTGCAAATATAGATGTTTTTGTTATGCACAAGCACCGTTTTGATGTGATGGCCAAACCTCTCAGAGGGTTTGATTCGGAGAGACTGAGCATTGAGAAAGATCCATCAGATTTTGGGACCCCCGCCACAAACAATTTTCAGTTCAGTAGGACTGGTCTGAGAACAACTTTAATGTGCTTTTTACTCCGAGGCATGTTGGTTCTAAAAGCCACTGACAAGTTTCGCACACAAACATTTATGTTTGGAGGAGGCGCTGCCAAGCAAGCCTGTAAAAACCAGAACCATTAAAATTTGTTATTTCGCTAAAGCATTCTGAAAAATCACACTGAGCGGCTGCATTTTGCAAAACCTGGAGACGTTAACTTCACCCCTGAAATGTGATTTCTTTTTAAATCCTTTTTTCCTCCGTAGTCCTGCCATAGGATCCACCCCAACATCTGGAGAGCAGAATCCAGGCTGACAGACTAATGCACATGTGGAGCAGTGTGTTTGCTCCTTTGCTGCTTCTCAGGACAGACACATTGTCTCCCTCTCCTTCTGTCTGTCCCCTCCTTTTCTTTCCCTCTTTTTTTTTTTTTTCACCCTTCCTTTAATAAGGCTCCACATGTCTTGCAGCTCTCTGCTGCGAATGTGACCAGGATGTGATATTGCCTTGCACCAACACACAACGTCTGGCTTAGGTGATACCAAGTTACTGCCCTGGCTTTGAATGCCTGCAAGGTTATTAACCAGCACATCTGGCTCTCTCCCTAGGAGGGTGAGTTCTGCAGTGCCCCAGGAATTTCTTTCATACACCACTTTTATTAGCTTTTCAAAAGACTATGGATTACCACTGGAAGCGAAGACTTAGGTCGTTTGCAAACATATTGGTCGCCAACCTGCTTGCCATGTTTGAAAAGCAACAATAACCACAACTCGTTATTTGATTTTCAGAAGTAATCCTCCTTCGTTTTAGCACACTCTTACTGCTCTTGGTCTGCATTAATGAAAAAATGGCTGGCAATTTGTGATAAATAGAATTTAAAAAAAAAGACATTACAGAAAGCCACAAGGACAACATAGTTTGGAAATACAGCCCCTGAAACATTAATTTCTAATCCTATTTTTCCTGCAGACCTCACTCCATGATCACAGAAAGGGAAGAGAAATGTGTTTCAGGCTTAATCAAAAGAGAGAAGCGCACGTGTAGCACCAGAGAGCAAATTTATCTCCTTTGCCCACACATGGAAGTTGCACAGGACGTGAAGTCTGAATGCACAAGTGATATTACTGTAATTTCCCATCTGGACATCCCTATTTCAGTAATGCCAGAGAAGCCTTTTCTGGTTTCATTTATTTCACTTCCGAAGCAGTTTAAGACAAACGGGAAAACTACAAAAAAAAAAAAAAATCCATGTGGGATTATTACAGAGGGAGCTCCCCAGGGCTTTCCTTCTACCTGCTCAGCAAAGTTCAACACTCCTGGCCAAAGTTCTCCCGAAAAAACCTCTGGAAATACCTGCCCAGCTCCCTGCCTGCCTCCCAACCCACCTGGAACTCCACCTTCCCACCACCTGCCACTGCTGAGCACACTTCAAGAGCAATATTCACCATGCAGAATTAAGCAAGACCAAAAAAAAAAGTGCTGGACTTGCTAATTAATCTCCTTTTGAAGCCATGTGAGGCCAGATTTTCGGAAGCTGTCTGCACTCAGCAGCTCCCATTGTTCCAAGTGGGAGTTGTTTGGCACTCCCAGCTTTTGAAAGGCTGTTCCTTCATGTAGGTGTTTAAATGGGAGCTCTGCTCTCCACTAACCTTTCACAATTGCTTTTGGCCAAGCTGATCCTCCAGAAATATCCCAAAGAGCAGTGCAAGCACTCACAGAAAAGTCTATTTTAAAACTAAGCATAAATAGCCTATACTCCTCCAGCCAGGGAAAAGAAACGACATTCTGTGATTTCCCCGACCAAAGGAGAGAGCCAGGCAAAAAGTTCACAAACTCCACTAAATTCATACAATGAAAACAAAACAAAGATTCCTAATTATGCAAATGAAAACAGTGAATGTTTTGAAGAATGTCACAACCTTACATGGGGATTTCTGCCAAATGGAGCAAGAATTTAAATCCATCAGATAAAATCCTGATTTTCTTTAGATTAATATCCAAACAAAAGGCATGCCTGGTTGAAACTAACCATAAATTCTAGTATCAGATAAATTACAGCCAACAGAACATAAAGATCTTCTCACCTCCTCAGGTTTGAATCTTCTGAAAAGCCCACCTTGGCAGCCTTAGACTTGGCATTATTCAGTCAGCTCCAGCCTTCGAAAGAACCACAACTCGTTTGGTCCACTAAGGCTCATGGAAATCCTTACAGGGATTTTTGTTGTGCCTGCCTATAAATTGCATTGTCTTCTAAAGGCTTCCTGTCCTACAAACAGAGGCACCAGCACAGAGATTCAACTGAGATTGTTTTCCCCTTCTTCTGCTGCTTTTATTTAACAAAAAAAAAAAAAAAAAAAAAAAAAAAAAAAGGGGGGGGGGGGGGAGGGGAGGAAAAGCCTTACAGGAGTTGGAAGAGGACATCTGCAGGCAATTTAACATGAGGGTTTGTTTCTGTGTCAGCTGGCAACCCCTGGATAACTCTGTCATGTAACTTATATGCTCAAACATGATGTAGGACAACCAGTGAGACTGGGTAAATATGGCAGCACATCAGTTTTATTTGATTAAGATTTATACTTTTTCAAAGGGAACAGCCCTGCCATAAACTCTGAAAACAAATACAACCCTGGAGCTGAGAGTGTCCCACCCTGATCTTCAAACCCACCTTCTGCTGCAGCCCAGTAACAAAAACCAGGTTTTTTTCAGGTGAAGATGGAAATTTTTCCATTCCCTCCCAGTTCAGGAGTGATCCAGCTCATCCTCCTCTGCAGGTGACAGCAGCAGAACGTGGAAGGGCTCAGGAAAACCCGAGGCTGAGCCCACAGTTTGTGCCTCAGTTCACTGCTCCCTGCCCATTCCAAAGGAACACAGACCAGCATCCTAAGAGAGCTCTGGAGATAACCCAGCTCCCCAAGTTTCCCCACCCCATGTGTTTAACTTCCTCCCAGCCAGAAGAATCTGGTCAAGTGAGGAAAGCTCATCCATCCTGGTTCCACTTCTGCTCTTGCATCAGATCTTACGTATTTTGACATTTATAGCCACGCATTTGAACTGAGGCCCTGATTAGATTCAATTGGTAAAATTACCTTCCTCCCCCTCCCTCCCCCTTCCTCTTTGTGTGTGTGCACGCTTTGGTTTAGATTATTAGTAATTTAAAAATCAATCTTGCAGTTAAATGTTTAATGGCATAATTGCTCCTGTTGCCTAAATTTGTTTAGTTTGTGCTTTATTAGCATGTAATAACTGCAAGTATATTTTCCTCTGTCTCAGTTAATAACTCTCTGCCATGGCTGAGGTGCTGTGAGCCGGCTGCCTGCAGTTCTGGGACAGCTCTGGGGAAACTGGAGAGATTTTCTGAAGCTTTAACTTAGGAGTCAGTGGCTCCCCTTAACTCAATCCTCAGTTGGCCTCCACTTGGCTTTTTAAACAAATTTTTTGTTCATTCTGAGTTCATTTTGAGGGCCTTTTAGTCCAACTGTTGGGCAGGGAAGCTCTGCTGTCCCGGACCTGGACACGTGTGCCGGCTGTGTCACACAGAATGGGTCAGGCTGGAAGGGACCACAGGGGACAGCTGGTGCCACCTCCCTGCTCCAGCAGGGCCATCCCAGAGCACAGGGCACAGGGCTGTGTCCAGATGGCTCTGGAATGTCCCCAGGGAGGAGCCCCCAGAGCCCCTCTGGGCTCTGCTCAGGGCTGGGCACTGCCCAGGGCAGAAGTTGTGCCTCCTGTGAGGGGAATTGCTGGGCTCAGGCCCTGCCCGTGGCTCTGGGGCCATTGCTGGGCCTGGAGCAGAGCCTGAGCCTGCTCTGACCTCTGCACACAGGGACAGACAGGGACAGACACAGGGACAGACAGGGATAGACAAAGGGACAGACACAGGGACAGCCAGAGACAGCCCGTGACAGACACAGGGACAGACACAGGGACAGACACAGGGACAGGCAGGGACAGACACAGGGACACCAGGGACAGGCAGGGACTGCCAGGGCTGAGGCCCCTCTCAGCTGGGGCTCCTCTCCAAGCTGAACTCTTCATCTAACAGAGAGCTAAACACAAGTCCCCCTGTGATTAATGTAACTACACCAAGTCCCCATGGAAAGAGGGGAAGGACAAAGGTGCCTCCCAAGGAAAATTAACCCCTTCCTAATACAGGTCTCCCCTTTCTTTAAAAAGGGACCCCAGATACTGCTTAAAATAATTTAATTATTTGGGGAGGAAGGGACCTTGAAGCTCATTCAATTCCAACCACCCCTGCCATGGGCAGGGACACTTTTCACTATCCCAGTTGCTCCAAGCCCCATCCAACCTGGCCTTGAATATTTCCAAGAATTGGGCAGCCACAGCTTCTCTGGGCAACCTGTGCCAGGATTTCTGCCATATCTTTCACAGTCTTGACATGCCAGCTTTCTGGAATCTTGGAAAATCTCTCAATGTGACCAAGTGAGGATGGAGAGAAACCTATGTCAGCCCACCCTGGAAGGTAAATCTGAGGTGATTTACCTCCCTCAGATTTACCTCCCTCCTTCCCAGTGTAATTTGAATTTGCAATAGCAGGTTACAGTGTCCTACCAAACATTTACTGCTGTTCAAGGAGGTGATAATGACTGCCAGCAAGTTTATCTCTTTGATCCAAGGCAATCACAGATGATATGGAATATACAACACACATGCCAAACACTCTTTTAAGCCTCAGAAGCAGAAAAAATTGATCCCTTCCGTGTCACAAAAAAAAAAAAAAGGTTGGACACTGGGGCTTGGAGCAGCCTGGCACAATGGAAGGTGTCCCTGCCATGGCAGGGGTGGAATTGGATGATTTTTAAAGTCCTTTCCAATCCAAAATATTCTGGGATTTTATATCTCACAGTAAAAGTCACCCATATTAGTTGAATTTAAATATTGCTGTAAACCTGGAGGGCAACATTTGGGATCTATAGGTTATTAGGCAGAAAAAGCTGAATTTCTGAGGAGGACATGGTAGTGAAAAAAGCACTATAGAGACTCTGGGGAACAGGACTCACTGGCCACACAGACATGGGATTTTAGGGGCACAGCAGTGACCCTTACTTCTCTTCTTGGTGAGGACAAGATATACTTTTTTGATAAATAAACAAAATTGCACTAGGAAAACACATATTGCACAGAATCAGTTTCTCTTTCTAATTAAACATGTATGGAAATGTCCAAATATTCCCTACTGACTTGAGACAAGGAAGATTTTCCACAAAAAGAATTTGAATTGTCTTGGGAAAGAACACTGGGAATCTGAAAATATCCTACAGAACAACAGGGAAAGACTTATGGCAAATGATAAAATAGCAAGTTGGTGAAAGGTATCTAATCAAATGCCCATAACTGTTTATGAGGTAATGTCTGTATTAACAATCTAAAGAAGGGGATAAAACAACACATCAGCCAAAGATACTGCACCTCAAAGTCAACTTTGGGACACCAACAGGATTGGGGAAATAATCCAAAAGGGTCTTGAGGAGATAAGAATATGCGTAGGAAATAATGAAGTAAAAATTGAGATTTAAAGAGGATGGGGCTTAGAACAAATTGAAATATGAGATTTCCTAAAAAGGGAAGGAAGAGAGAGAGCAGGAGCAGGGAGAGTGAGAGAGAGAAGAAATTAATTTTTGAACAGATGAAGCACATCACCAAGTCCAAGAGAATCATTTATCCCTGCCTGGGCTGCCGGAGCAGCAGCTCCTGGAAAATGCCTTTCAGCCCTACAAGGCATTACCAGAAATGTAACAAAGTGGTCGTTTATGACCCCATTTGTGACCAAACAAGCAGGACAGCAGAAAGCAGGCTGGATGCAGAGCTGAGGGGCAAAGCTGCCTGATCCCCACCACCCAAAATGGACCCTGAGCAGAACTGATGTGCTTGGCAACCTCCCCTCAGCTCCCCCTATAAATCTCCCACTTCAGGGAGGTGAGGAGGAGCAAAGTCAGTGTGAAATTAAGGAGTTTGAATCCCTGCAAAGTAGCTGAGGATGAGGAAATGCTTCACAATAACGAGTCATGGGGAATCATCCCTCAGGAAAGGTGACAAATGACCCACTGCTTGGGATATTTGTGGCCAGATGAAGGCAAAATACAAATGCAGTGTATATTAAACATACAGTAAGTATGTAATCTCTGTAAGTAAGTGAGTAATCTCTGATTTGCTCAGACATAATCTCCACACATCTTTATTGCACAGATCTGTGCAAGGATAGTCCAGGGCGAGTGGTTTCTGTAACCAGTTTTCAAGGAAGAAGGACACAGTCCTTTAGAGAGTCCCAAGGCTGCTCCAGAGCCAGACTTCCTTACACCCCTTCCCTTCAGTGATCTCAATGAAGCCACAGAGAGAAATGACAGCCTTGGAGGCACAAAACAGCATTAGACACTTGGGCTCGTGGGTTTGCTGACCTCACATGCCAGAGTGGGCAGGACCTGAGGAAGAGGGCGCAAATATTTTGGCAGTGGGCTTGAGAGACCTTTACAGGCTGAGATTTGGGAGCTCTCAGTCCCACTCCAGAGCAGAGCAATAGGAACAGGAGGGTCTTCTTTCTCAGTGTCCCCAAAGTAGAATCAGTTTTGTTCCTCTTCCAGTTTGTCTTGTCCATCTTTCCCAACTTCTCGTAGCTTCTCCCCACCCTCAGCTTCCCACCCTGGCTCCGCTTTCCAAGACCATCCATTTTATGATTTCTCCCCATCACCAGTGGAAATGTCCAGACTTTTAAGTGTCTGGCAGACTACAGAAAAGAGATTTAAACACGTCCGACTCCATGTAACAAAGGGTTTGTGTAAAGCACATCTATCAGCCAGAGCTCTGAAAATGCATTTGGTACTCTTTAGTTTGCTCTTTCCTGCTTATGAAGAAGATAATTTTTGTTTAAAAATGGCCCCACTTAAGGAATTATCCATGCCATTAGTTCCTATAACAATAGAGATTAAAGTCTCTAGCCCATCCCTATCAAAATAACATACTCTTCTTTGAACATGTCATTAACACTGTTTTCCATCTGGTTGTTGGCAGCAATCTTGGATTTGCTCCGAATTGCTGAAAGTTCATCAATTATAGCACACAGAAGCCATTATCTCTCTTTTCCTTTAGCAAGGAGGTATTTGCTCAGGCAGACAGAAAAGGTAGAGGTTCAAGAGCAAAGAAAAAAAAAACTAAAAAGCAGGAAGAATTTACTCACTGGAACTCTATGGCAATCATTTACTCACTGGAACTCTATGGCAATCATTTGGTTACCATCCAGAATTTTAAGCTGCTGAGAAGTGAATCACAATTTCTGCCTAGGAGGGGATCCTAGAGTTCAAATCCAGTAGTGATTCTGGCATTATTACAGGTAACTGATGTGTGCTGACACAGCAAAGAGGGAAATGGAACAGCAAATCTGAATCCTGGCAGTGTGGGAGCTCTGAGTGAGCACGAGAGGAGAGGGAGGAGTGCCACCCACATCCACAGTAAACTCTCTTTATAAACTCATCCAAACTTTATTTTCTGAGGACACAGAGTAAGCTGTGGTGATCATTCAAACAAGATTTAGGGGCTCTAATCCAGCACAATGAGAAGGAAGAACAGTGAAACTCAAACTGTGGCTTTACCCTGTCAGTACTAAAACAGGGGAAGAGCTTTTGAAGTTTCACCAGAATAATGAATGAAATCCACAGTGAGACGTAAGGGGATGGAGCTACAACTATTCAGCTTTGGGGGCTGCTGATCCTAAAACCTTTCCGTCCACAGTGAGACGTAAGAAAAGGGGATGGAGCTACAACTATTCAGCTTTGGGGGCTGCTGATCCTAAAACCTTTCCACATCTCTCATGAAGCAGGCAGCAGTTATCCCTGAGCTGCCAGGCCCCAGTTTGCAGCCCAGGAAATGTCCAGGAGCTTGTTCATCTCCGTGCTCTGGGGCTAAAGGCACCTTCTCCCAGAGAGAGGCCACTGCAGGACTTCTGCCCATGGGGTCATCACTGATTCATCCCTGGAGGAGGGGTGGCTCATTGGGCAGCTATCAGGAGCAGATATTCCACATTTTCTGGAAGGGATAGGAGTATGTTATCGCCTGGTGGCAGGCTGTGATTCAGCAGAACTCCATGCTCCTCATGGATCACCTCCTCATCCAGGCTGCCGTGGGTCTCAGTTTACTTCAGCTGGGGCTTTGGGCCAAGCTCTTTGTATCCTTGGCTCAGATTTCCATGCTCTCACTCCCAGCCGAGCTGCCCAAATATCACTTCATAAGCAATGAAAGCAGTGCTTTAGCCATGCAAAGAATCCACAAGGACCAGGCTTCTGGCTCAGGCAAGACCCCAAAAAGAGGTGGGGGTAAAAGCCAGGCTTTATCCTCCTTATCCTGGAGGATGACAATAACACTAATACTAATACTAATACTAATACTAATAATTCTGTTGTCCTTCCCTTCTTGTCCCCCTGCCTGTTCAGGCAGAGACTGTATCGTGCATACAAACCTCCCAGCATAACAAAGTCTTGGATCCTATTTAGAGACTGTATAATTCCAGGAAAAATAACAGATTATAACAGACCCAGAATATACTCCTTAACAAATAATACCACTTCAACAAGAAAAAAAATCAGATTTAACCGTAACACAAGAGATTAGGTACATCCAGCAGCATCTCTACACTGCCACAATTTGAAATCCAATATTCTTTGCCCAGCAAAGGACTTCTGAGGTCAGGTTTTGTGATTCTTCCAGCAGCAATATGGGATGCTGTGGATGGAAATGTGGATTTGCCACCACAACCCAGGCAGAGAAGTGCTACACTCAGGAGTGGTTTTCAGAAACTGCTATGGAATAATTCTTTTATTTCTTCTAAGAAACCAAGTTTTAGTACATTGTAGTATCAGGAACAGCTTCCAGATGTGATAACCCAAAACTGACAGAGGCAACAACCTTAGTTACACCCACAGAACAAATGAGGTTGTACAGACACAGTCCAACTGAGCTTGGCTTGAAATGTTTGATGCCCTTGGACACTTTTTTATCAAGAATATCCCCTTTGATTAAGCTGTCTGGGGTGTAAATTCCCATTCTTCACCTTCTGCAATGAAAAGCCAGAGTGTGCCACCCACAAGCTGCTGCCATTCACCCACCTCTTCATCCCACATCTCAAAATCATCACCAACAAACAGAAAAATCAGAATAACTAAATGTGAACTGACCAAATCTTCCAGCAGCCTCAATACGATGAAAATCACACCCATTATCCCAGGATAGACACCCTTACTGATAAATACAGTCTTTTTTTTTTTTGCCTACACAATGCCTTGGGTTCTCCTCTCCCAGTAAGGCCCAAAGGAACAGCAGTAACTTGTTTTTTTAAGAACTGGTTCCACAAAATCCCCTCACAGTGATGGCACAAGCTAACTAAAGTCAAACATTTGACCTCTTTCAAAAGCAGAATTTACCCCTTAAAAAAATACAAGGTTATTTAAAGGTCAGTATTTACAAAGCATAAATCCCTAAAAATAAAATACACAAAACTCAGGCAGCATTTTGGAGTTTTTCTGTCACTATGGTTGTAAGAACTGGAGTTTAATGGTAAAAGAACACAAAAACATCACAGTAAAGTGTGTGTAAATGACAGTCTTGCCTATACAAAGCCACAATTTCATCAGTGTGAGGAGGCCCATTTATTTCCCTTCTCCTACAGGCACTCAATGTGTGAATCTACCCAAAGATCAGGGTCAGAATTCCCCATATTTTGCTGAACTGGAAATGCAAATCCAAAAACATCCATCCTTTTTCTTGTCCACATCAAATGTTTCTTTGCTTTGTGCAAAACAAGGTCACGACCAAAATCACAAGGTTGTGATTCAGGTGAAATTACACATTAGGGAGCCACAGGGTCTCCAGATCAATGTCAGATGCCTCATTCAAGCTGAAAAATGTAAAGCTTTATCTTTAGTATCTCTGGAATGAAGCTGCCCAAACAGAAGGAGGACGCACACTTTGAGGCTTTCCAAACATTCCCAAAATTGGACAGGATCTGCCTGGGTGCAGAATGGGTAATCCTGGGTAAGAATTCAGCTCTTATCCCATTCAGGGATGGAGCACAAGAACATTGAGATTTGTTTAATTTTCCTTCTGGTACCAGAAAAGGCTGATTTCAAAACAGAACACACAAAACTCATACGATGCACATGAAATCCCCATTTCTGAAAAAAGGCATGTCTGAGTATTCATCTTGCCATATTCTTGTATATTTTGCATTATTTTTCTGCACATGTTCAGGCAGAAAACTTAAATCTTGCCATCTGCCAAATCTTAAGAATCCAGACACTTCCCAGAAGGTGAATTTTCAAAGTTCCAGCTCTAAATGTGTGTGGATGAGGCTGTGTCTGCTTGTTGAAGGATATAAAGAAACACCACCATGTGACAGAATACAGTTAAATAAAGAAAACCTTATCAAGGGTGATTGTAATGAACCCAGTTTGTCTCTTCTGCATCATAACAGCAATGAGAGATCACAGAATCACAAAATCATGGAATGGTTTGGGTTGGAAGGGACCTTAAAGAATATCCAGTGCTACCCCTGCCATGGCAGGGACACCTTCCACTGTGCCAGGCTGCTCCAGCCCCAGTGTCCAACCTGGCCTTGGGATCCAGGGGCAGGGGATCCAACTGCCAGGGATCCAGGGGCAGCCCCAGCTGCTCTGGGAACCCTGTGCCAGGGCCTGCCCACCCCCACAGGGATGAATTTTTTCCTAATATCTTCACCTAAATTTCCTCTGGGGCAGTTTGGAGCCATTCCCCTTGTCCTGTCACACCAGTTCCTGATGAATTGTCCCTCTCTGGATTCCCTATAGCCCCTTCAGACACTGGAGGGTGCTGTGAAGGCTCCACAAAACCTTTTCTTCCCCTAGCTGAAAAATCCCAACCCTCTCATCCTGTCTCCATAGGTGCTCCAGTCTCTCTTATCAACTCTGTGGCCTCTTCTGGACTTGTTTCCATGTCCTTCTCAAGCTGGGGGCACCAGAGCTGTGACCAGTGCAGACAGAAAAGCCCACCACACCAAAGAGGCTTTCCCACATCCCCTGCACCACTTTAATCCCTTTTTTATTTTAAAGAATTCAGCTATGTCCACTTTTAAAGCCGAAATGACCCGAGCATCCATGGCTGCTTTCCAAAGAATGTGTTTAGACCACAGCAGGCCCTAATGACATAAACAGAAATCAGAAGGATTTGAAGTGGAGTTGGCCAGCTTTCCTACCCCAAACACAGCATTAAAGTAATTGCCTTCCTCACACCCTTTTTCAATAAAACAGCAACTTTGGGG
Source organism: Onychostruthus taczanowskii (assembly GCF_017590055.1). NCBI lineage: Eukaryota > Metazoa > Chordata > Aves > Passeriformes > Passeridae > Onychostruthus > Onychostruthus taczanowskii. Next base: position 12,870,505 of record NW_024498906.1, read on the forward strand.
TGATGCTCTGCTAAGAACAGACTCCTAAATTTCCCTTGAACACACCATTACAGAGATTTTTATGCAGCTCTCTTGCTGTAATAAGATACTTTCATACCCAGCCTTGCCCTCTCCCACTAACTCCTGTGGTTACAAAAACCTTCTTTGGGCACCAGTTTTGGCAGAAAACATGGAACTGAGTTATTCTTTATGTTATTTCTGTTGCTGTGGGCATTTAAACAGCATGAAGAGGTACTAAATCCCCTTCAATGTTTTCAAGTCTTACTGGTTGTAACCAATATTGAGGCAAAACTTCAATTTTTTGAGGGGAGGAGGATTTGTTTTTCTGCTCTTTCCATAAAAATAACTGAGGACTAGAAGGCTGTGGAAGTGCTGGGTCTGGAAAACCTGCAGAGGGGGAAAGAACGAGCTCTCCCACTACTGCAACTCATCCTAGTAACTAAACATGACCCAAAAACAACAGAGGGATAGAGAGAGAGATTCTTTCATTCACTGCGTTTTACAGAAAAAGGGAGTTGTTTAAAATAATATTTCATTTTTATTCTATGCTTCAGTTAAAAATCAGTTGTACAGTGGATCTTTTTCTAGAGAGAGCTGCTGACTGGTAGAAGGCAGCCAGCTGAGAAGAAACTCCATGAAAGAAGTTGCAGAAAATATAACTTAAAAAAAAAAAAAAAAAAAAAAAAAAAAAACAGACAGTAAGGCAGTCAGAAAGAATGAAAGAGTCCTTAAAAGTCATCTAATCCCACCCCTGCCATGGCAGGGACACCTTCCACTGTCCCAGGCTGCTCCAAGCCCCAGTGTCCAACCTGGCCTTGGGCACTGCCAGGGATACAGGGGCAGCCACAGCTGCTCTGGGCACCCTGTGCCAGGGCCTGCCCACCCTGCCAGGAAGGAATTTCTTCCCAATATTCAACTATTTCCTCTCTTTCAGTCTGAATGAATTGCTACTTGTCCTATCATTCCAATTACTGAGAAATTTGTGTGCAATACCCCAAAATTACTTGTTCTCTGCAACAGCTGCATCTGCCAGGTCCCACAGGTTCCATAAAGAAGAAAACCACAGTAAAATATTAATAGTAATAATAATAGTCATAATACAGTAAAAGCAAACACTTCCTTCTGAAACACAGCAAACCAATGCTGGTTTAAGGTGTTTTAAATGTTGCAATGAATATATGTAAGAGATGCTTGTTTCGATCTGAATTTTTGCATTATGTTCATTTTCCTTCTGCAGTTGAATTTAATGTTTTCCACTGGATGTTGTGGAGCAGAATCAGAGACATAGAAATCCAGTAGTTTTCAAGGAGGTACATTTTATCAAACACACCAAATATTAAAGGATGATCAAAGAGGGTTAATTTTAGAAAAAGTTAGTCTTTAAAATATCCACGTGCTTCAGAGCAGATCACACAGGTGTCAGCAACAAAGACTGCAGGGCTGACTCAGACAACAGCATGTAAATATTGAGGAATAAAAAAGGCCATGTTGGGCAGTAGCACAGTTTATAAACATGCAAGAAAAGCTGTGCTATGTGTACATATTCTCTAATTTTATGGCTCTCCAAACATCTGAGGACTCACAATAAACAGGAAACTAACCTTGATGTGAGCTGCTGGATCGGGGACAGTCTGAATCATGTCCTTTAACAGGCCAACGTGTTTACCAGGAGCTCAGATCCCCAGGCAGCTGCATAACCAGAGAAACAAAAGGCATATCATTATACTTTAAATGTTTATTTTCAATAGAAATCTCTTTTTATAGACTGATAAGCATCTTTCCTTCCCCAGACCTCCTCGAGACTCAGCACAGCTGAAGCTCTAAGACACTTCTGCTTCCATAGGGTCTGTTGAGGATTTACTTCATGCGGAGGATAAAACACTCAGCTCTGAAATTTTCATGGAAAAATGGTCTTTATTTGCATACAGTTTTCCCAAAATAAGAACTTGGGACATGCTCTGCCCTGCCCAGCCCCATTATTCACCCAAGATATCAGAGATTTCCACAAGCCATTCTTCCCAATTTAGAAACACACAGCAGGACTGGGACAGATCTGCAGCTGATAGAAAAAAGGCACCATTTCACTGAAGCTGTGCCCGTTTACAAGAGCTGCAAATCTGGTCCAGACCCTCAATTAACAGCACTTCAGAGCAGGGATATTCTGGAATCCCTTATCCATGTCCAGTAATCGAGTGCAGAGGGGCTGGGGCAGGTGGGGTGCATTTGTCTGCATGTGTAGGGGGTGGAAAACCATGAAAGCTCTTTAAAATAACAACAGTTTTTAATGTGAATAATGTGGAGTCCTACTCAGTAACTTGAACACCAAACAACTGCTAATAAAGTGGGATAAATAAATAAAAAAAATTAGAAAATGTGGGAAAATGTGCGAACACGAACATCATTTAAAGTAATCTTTTCTTTTTCTCCGTTCTCTCTTAAAAAACTGGAAATTCCCATTTTTCACATAAGAGGTTTCTTTCTGCCCATGATCTTGAACTCAACTTTTAAAGCAGCAAGGCACTATCAGGGAAACGGTAATTTTCCTCAGCATCTTCTTTTTTAAAAATTTCATTATCTGCTCTCACATCTTCACTAACTTGAACATCAAACTGCATTTTTACCTATTGATTTAGGTAAATATTGCCTTGCTAACACTGAGCTGCAGCTTGCACCAGAGACAGTGAAATGAGGGAACCATCTATGAACGATTCAAGCCTAATTTGCATAAATTGCACTAAACAGTGCAATTAAAGGTATTGCCATTTAGATCTTTGTACACCTCCCCCTTACTACTTAAAACAACCAACTTCCCCCCCTTCAAATCCATGAAAATAAAGGAATTCATTTGAAGGCCTATTAAAGAAATCCCTAAACAAGCCAAATTCCCACTTTGTCCACTTTTCCCAGCTATCTGTGGATGATCAAATGGGATATTGATGTCATGGTTTTAAAGGAAGATTTTTCTTTCCACAGAACTTCAAAAGCAAGAGATGCTTTTACAGTAAAAGCAAAATTTCACCAGAAACTTTGTTCAGATTGAAGTCAGACAGAAACACCACCAGCACTGATGTGCTTTTAATTCCCTCCCTCCCTTCCCCAGTAAATCCATGCCTGCCACATCCTCACTGGATTTATGGGATTCATATTTTAAGCTTTCGAAACATCACACACAGGATCTGGAAACTGCGAAGTTTCACATAAACTGGACAGAAAAGTATTTTGAATCCAGTGTTAGATCATGCTCTCAGTGTTTTTATACTCCCAGCACTGTGATGCCACAACTGCACCTCGCCCCCAGTTACAGAAGCTCACCCAGGAAAGAGGATTTGTGCCACACCCAGATTCATTTTGGTCTCACCAAAGCCTTTTCTCAACTTCCAACAGCACCTAAGCTTAGAAAATACATCCTGAGCTCCATCCCAAAAAATGCCCTGTATCACTCAAACCAGAGTTTCTCTCAGAGCTCAGTCTTGAAGCACTCAGGGTTAAAGAGAAGCTGTTTGAGCTATTCCAGGCCACTCATTTCACATCTTTTCCCCAAAAAGATGGATCCTTTCTGGAAGAGAAGACGACAGAGAACATTTGCAAACCAGTTGCCAACTATGCAGCACAAGGAATGGGAATCAAAGACAAGCAAATGTTGTCATACGTGAGTTGGAAAAATGAGTATGCAACTGTTCTGGACATTTGACTTTTCCCTTGCACTGTTATGAACTTAAAAGTGGGAATTCTGCTTTAAACTTAACCTTTGGCAGTATATTCTTCTTTCTCACCTGGATATTCCAGTCTTGCTGCTCTAAAGTGGGACAAGTTTTTGTCTGCAAAATAAACAATTTTTATCTTTTCACCTCTGGAAATCATGTCTGGGAAAAAAGAAAAAAAAAAAAAAAAAAAAAAAAAAAAAAAAAAAAGAAAAAGAAAAAAAAAAGCTGTGATAGCTTTCATTGCTCATTCCAAACAGAAATACAATTTTCATTATTTCAGCTCCACCTTTACAGGCTGGAATTGGAAGCTCCCAGACATTTGGTACTAACTTGCTGAAGCAGATGGTATCTATTGCCAGACCATCCTCCACCCCCACCCCAAATTTCATGCTGGTCATGTCTGTGCTTGATGGTCTCTGACAGGCTCTGTTTGTGGCTATAGGGTTTACCCTGCATCCCCTAAATTAGCAGCACTCTAAGGGAAGAGCCAAAATTGACACTAAAACCTGGTTTAGCAAGACATCTCCTTCCAGGAAACTGAAACAAGGCCATTACAATACAAACTGAAAGTTAAACACTTGCTTAACAGCCTTCCTGATTTAGGGTTATCCTGAAAGAATATCCTGAATAACCCTCTGAGCAACCTGGGATAGTGGAAGGTGTCCCTGCACATGACAGGGGTGGAATGAGTTGATCCCTTCCAACCGAAACCACTCTGCGATCCTATAGAAGGATAAATTTGTAGCCACAGAGCAGGTTTTCTTACATTTCCTTGCATCCTGAGTCAAGACTAGCATTTACTAATCCAGCTTTAGCAGCACAGGTTTTTCGGACTGGTTTCCATCCTCTGTCAAGTCCAAAGTGTCACAGAGAAGGATGGCACTAGTGAGAAGTAGCAGTACTTGAGGCAGGAGACACAAATTCCCTCTGATTCTCAGGACAGATTAAAATATCAAGACAGAAACAAGTTATTGAACAAAGCCAGCCAGAGCTGGGTGTGCCAGTGCCACCCCACGCAGGAGGAGATAGATAAGCTCTGGAACCTGTTGTTTTTCTGAGCACACATTTGAGGAGTTATCTAAATACATCAAAGGGTTGGGGAACCACGTACAGATCTAGAGCTCACCATATGTGACTGCATTGTTCTTTCTTTTCTACAGCTGTATCAAGAGGATCAAACTTTTTAATGGACACATATATTGCCAACTTACTGAGGTTGAACATCCCCTTTATACAGGGTCTGAATACAAACCTCTCTCATGCATTCTCTCACCTTAGGTGCATTTTCAGTAACTTGGCATGCTGTGCTCACCTAAAAACCCCAGCAGGCTCCTCCTGATGTGTCCTAAACCCTGCACCAAAGGGCTGCAGTGCAGCGTGACCGGGCAGTGAGCGAGGCTGACAGAAAAGGGCTCCAGGCCAAACTCCAGCAGCGCGACGCCCACGAGCAGCAGAGCGGGGCCACAGCAAACAGAAACACAGCCTGTGCTGCTCTGTGCCAGGAGTGAACGTGGCCCAGATCACAATTAACAGGATCAGCCCTGCAAGGTCTTTGAGGCCCAGCTGTGCTCGATGCCCATCTTGTCCCAGAGCTCTGAGTGCCACCTCCAGGCCTTCCTTGGGTCAATATCATTGGATGCTCCTGCCTTCTTTAGCAGACACCTGTCTTTTCAAACCAAGACAACAGGGAATAATAGTCAGAATACAACCACAGTTGTAGGAAATTCTATCTGATGAAGAGCTGTTTAATCAACAGCAAAGGAGGTGCCAGAATGGCAGGGTCTGACTCCTGCTGCACTGCAAGCAAGGGCAATATGAAATTGTGATCCAAGCACAGACTGCCTGGGAGACACAGCTCTGCCTGCAGGCTCTGTTGAAAGAATCCTGTGTCCCTGCAGCCTGAGATGTGGATATCAGACAGGAGAACAGCTCTGAACACCACTGACAGGATAATTAAACACAAAGACCCCTTTGCTGTGCCAGGCACCCAGCACTGGCGCACACACACACACAGGGGCGCTCACTCTCGTGTGGTGAATAACCACACTGGCATCACACCAAACTTCTCCCAGCATGACTCAGGATGTTTACCATTACTCACAGGAGGTGAATCCCTGAGCAACTATGCAGAATATCCCAAGTCAGTGCCAGCAGGACTTTCAGACCCCCTCACTGTCATGCAACTGGACTGGTCACATATTTTTAAAGAACTGATGTTTTTCAGCTGTTGGAAAAATTTTAAGATGTCCTTTGCTGGATTGTTATGCAGGGAAATCTCTTTTTGTGTGCCTGGGTCCCACCAGCACTGGTCAAACAGTGTGTACCAGAGAGAAAGGCTGAGATATTCCAAAGCCAGAGCACCATAAACCTGCTCTTAGTGATGTGCAGAAACACCACAAGCTCCTGTTGCTGCAGGTTAGAGCTGCACTTCTTAGGTAGACAAATATGCTACATGTGATTTTCAGCCTTTCTGGACCCCTAAAATAATTCCAGTTATGATGAGAGCCCTCGTGTAGCGAATTTAAGCCAAATTTAGTCTTGCTGCACTTTAGAAGCAGCCTACACATCCAAGGATGCACTGAGAGAAAACTACAGTGCACTTATCCCCCTATGCTTCTGCTTTATTCATACCACAGGGCTTTACTGAAATTATTACATTGTTATTAATTTTTTTGAATTAAGTCCTTTAACAGGAGTAAGAAGTAAGAGGTGAAAAGCTCATCCACTGAAATAAACTGTTTGAACCAAGTCACCCACTCTGCCTTTCTTGATGTGGGCAAAACTCAGGAACAGAAGATCCTTACAAGCCTGCAATTTGGGAACTGCTAAGCAAACAAAATAACTTTCCTGCCCAGCATGGTACTGTAAGTTTGTCTTCCCTTCTCTAATATTTCCAGGTTTAGAAGAAGGTGCTGCAGCTCCTGCTGGCACCTGGGGCTTGCCAAGAAGCCAAGGGGTGCCCCAGGAGGGGCTGAGGCAGCCCCAGCCCCTCAGTGCCTGCAAGATTCCATGGATTTCTGGAGAAAATGGCTCCAATGCAGATTCTATCAGTGTCCAGTGAAGAAAGGCCACAGAAATGTTTATAATTCACATTTGTAAAGCAGCTAAGTGTGATACACCACAACTCTTCCACTGGCAGGGAGCTATGATACAGCAGAGCTGCATGACATGAGCTCAAAGCTTTTATGTTTAACTTGTGGTTGGGTATAACCACTTCAGTTTTTGAGGTTTTTTTTATTTCTTGTTTCACTGTAACCTCTCAGTGTTTTAACAGCCTCAACAATAAAACCGTGAGGAAAGATCTGCACCCTCAAGAAATGCTACTGCCAAGGCTGTTCACACACAGTCAGTATTTGCTGTTAGGGTAGGATTTCATTGCAGGTGAATACCACAAATAAAACAAGAGTAAAGGACAAGAAAACCAAAATACAAAAACATGTGCCAAGCCAGGACGTTTCTTTGACTTTCCATTCTCAGTGATAACTTTTTCTACTCATCCTGACCTTGCAGGACAGAACCCACCGGTTGTGTTGTGCTTAGTTTTTGGTCTGACGTGCTTAGTTTTTTAAGAGCAATTTAAATAGAAGTATAACTCATGGACAGTTGTCAAATGATATCTTCTGATAGTTTGGATGAGGGATTTTTTTTTATTATATGGCATTATTTGATTAAAAAAAGTCAGTGGGAGAAATAAAAGCTGAGTGGGGCTGGTCTCAATTCTGGCAGCAAAAAAAATAATGCCAGATTTTTCACTTTCAAGAAACACCTCCAGAAGTTAAATATGGACTCATAGAACAGTTTGGGTTGGAAGGGACCCTAAAGAACATCCAGGGCCACCCCTGCCATGGCAGGGACACCTTCCACTGTGCCAGGCTGCTCCAAGCCCCAGTGTCCAACCTGGCCTTGGGCAGCCCCAGCTGCTCTGGGCACCCTGTGCCAGGGCCTGCACACCCTCACACGAAGGATTTTTTTCTGATATCCCATCTAATCCTGCTCTCTGGCAGTGAGAAGCCACTCCCTGTTTCCAGTCCCCCCCATGCCCTTGTGAAAAGTCCCTCTGCAGCTCTCCTGAAGCTCCTTTAGGCACTGAAAGGTGCTTTTAAGGTTGCTGTGAAGTTTTCCCTTCTCCAGGCTGAACAGCCCAAATTTTCTCAGTGTGTCTTCATAGGAGAGATTCTACATCTCCTTTTTCTTTTTTTTTTCTTTTTTAATTTTTTTTTTTTTTTTAGATTTTTTTTTCTGGAAATAAGGAAAACTCCCCCACCCAGCCCTCCTGCTGAAAAGCCTCATGAGGATTTGCTTTCATGGCCATGCTGACATGCTCTCTCCCTTACATAAGATCAACACTGTTTCTGTCACTCAGGTCAAGAATATTGGTCTAACTGGCAGCAAACCCCCTTTCTGATGGGATTCCCTTCCAGCTGGAATGCAGAGTCCTGGTGGCCCTGGAGACCTTCAGGACAAGGCAGGAGAGAGCAGTCCCAGCTCAGGGCTGCAGGTAAGACCTGCCCCTGTTGAAGCAGCCATGGGTTCAAGCTGACCGTGACACCACACCTGGAATATCACCCTAAGCAAGTCAGTAACTGAGAGGGGCCAAGCCACTGTCAGCACCTGCTGGAAAAGCACAGATGGCCAGGGTTTAGCTGGCTCTGGACTCACAGCACTACTCCATGTCCCTAAATCTATGGGACAAAGGGATGCAGCAATCTGAGAACATGTCTCTGCCATCTGTGTCTGTGTCTGACCCTCCTGGAGTTCATCAACACTGAACATGCATTTTCTTCTGAGTACATTTCTCTTGGAAGGGTCAGTTCTCCTACAGGAATTCCCTCTCCTCCCATTTGAAGGATGGAGAAGGCACATTTCTGTGCTGCCACCCAAAAGTGTCTGTGCAGCTACTGCTTATCTCACATTCCAGCCCATGATCTCAGGGGAGGATATGGCCCTAAATTAGCTCATTTACAGTAGGAACTTTAAACTACAGCCAAAAATATTTGGTTTTATTAGTACTCCCTATATAGTACGCCTCTGACCAATAACTTGTTTTATTTATTTTTCTGGCGAATTACCATGTTCTTATTCAAAGCCATAATGAGGATTATATATCAATGTGGAATGCAGAGCAGCCATTCCTGAAACTCCCAACTGCATATAAAAGAGGTTGGAATTCCCCAAACACTATCTCTTCAGCCAGGCCTCTTACAAATGTGGTTAACATGAATGAAGTAATATCTTCAGAAAGGAAAGAGACTTTTGAGTCATGTCTGACACATTTAACTGCACCAACCACTTTCCACAACTCAAGATTTTGACTGTGTGTCTTAATTGCAGGCAGGGGTGTTTGATAATGATTACTCCCTGATGCTTATCCTGTTGCAGGATACTTGGACACACGCATGGGATGCCAAAGGGAGAGCTAAGGCAGGAATTCAAGACTTTGTGCCCTTCCAAGTGCAAAATCACAGAGGTCACCAGCAAAGTTCTGAGATCCAGTCAAATTTCCCACCTTTCTGTCCCATGCCAGAGCTGCCCTGGCAGATTTCTGTGCTTAATTATTCAAACATAGCTCAAGTCCCAGCTCAGCTGAAGGTGTGCACCAGTCAGACCATGGAGTAACCAGCACGTTATTTCTGACTGCAGGTTCTAATTATAGACCTCAGTTCTCTACAGAAATACAAATTTGCAAAGAAAAATATTGCATCGTTGAAAAGCAGGATGACATCAGGAGAGATATATAGTGACAAAGAGCAGTTTCTAATTTACATTCATTCCACTGGTCAAAGCCCAAGCCTGTTTCAAACATTTTAACTGGTGTTGGACTTAAAATCACATCTGAGGAAAGATACACAAACTGTTTGAAAAATAATGAATGACTAATTACCTTGAGGTAAGGAAAACTCATACTTCCTTTTGAAAGATAAAAGCAAATAAACATGTTTTAGAAACTGAAACAACATGATCCAGTTCAATAATAACAAATTACATATAGACTCATGGAATCAGAGAATGGTTGGGGTTAGAAGGGATTTGTAAAACCATCCAGTTCCAACTCCCTACCATGACAGGGACACCTTCCACTGTCCCAGGCTGCTCCAGCCCCAGTGTCCAACCTGGCCTTGGGCACTGCCAGGGATCCAGGGGCAGCCACAGCTGCTCTGGGAATTCCATCCCAGCCCCTGCCCACCCTGCCAGGGAACAGTTCCTCATTCCCAAGATCCCATCCAGCCCTGCCCTCTGGCACTGGCAGCCATTCCCTGTGTGCTGTTCCTGCATGCCCTGGAAATTGTCTCTCTCCAGGTTTCCTGGGGCTCCTGCAGGCCCTGCAAGGCCACCCTGAGCTCAGCCCAAAGCTTCTCCTGTGCAGCTGAACAATCCCAGCTGTGCCAGCCTTTCCTGCCAGCAGAGCTGCTCCATCCCTCTGCTCATCCTGGAGCCTCCTCTGGGCTCTCTGCAGCAGCTCCAGCTCCTCCCTGTGCTGGGACAGGGCTGGGGCAGCTCTGCAGGTGGGCTCTCATCACCATCCCATGCTGGGGGTTATCAGCTCCTTCAACCTTCCTTGTCTTGTGCTTCTTGGACTTTAGGGCCATTTTTTAAAGAAAGATTGCTGGATTGGCCAAGGCAGGCATTGTGCACTCACTTGTGATTCCTGAATTTTCCAGACAAGGAAGGTTCCTCCATGAACCCAAAACACAGCTGATGTACAGAAGATTGGACTGGGTCCTCTAGGGGCTCTCTAGCTGTCAGATACCTCTGCCTCTAGTTTTAATTTTGTTCACAGAAGATCTGTTTCTAATAATCCCGTGGAAAATGGGAGCACAGAATCAGGACAACTTTCTCAGCACACGCAGCAATTCATATTTCCAACCACATTTAAGCATGGAGTACAAATTGATGGCACAGACTTAATAAGCAAACACTAGTAATTATAAAAAGTCATGAACAACTGTGTGAACACCTCACCGCTTTTTCAAGGATAATTACTTGACTAAATCTGCATAACCAGAAATTACATACCATGCAATTTCAGTAATTGCTGAGTACATTAGACCTGTATATTATTTACTGCAGATTATCCAACAGTTCTGTCAAACCCAGGAAAATCCTGAACTGTTACAATGAAAAACAATATCTAAAAACTGGAGACTCTTCAATTCATTTTAGGGAGACCTAAAGTATAATGACAGTTTAGAAATACATGAGCAAGAAAAAAAAATAGTTAACATTTTCTCTGCTTTCAATAAATTTCTTCAGTTGTCATATTCAAGAAACATATATGTTGTTCAGGAACAGAATGTACTGGCACTGAATCTGTTGCATGCAAGCACTCACTTTTAGGGATGCAACAAATGTTTCTGTAATCTGCCCTGGAAAGTTGTCCTCCTTTTTCTCCCCTCTGGTTTCTGGGGATGCTTCTCATTCTAATGAGGAAAATCACTGTTTTAATGAGAAAAAGAATATATATATTTTTTTTTTCCTATGCTTATGGAGTCGCTTTTGTTGGTCCAGGGGCTGCAAAGAGCAGAGCCTGGCCTGGGAGAGTCACCCATGAGGCAGCTCCAGTGAACACCTTGGAATCTATCCCAAGAAAAGCCCATTTCTGGAAGCGTTCAAGACCAGGGGCTTGGAGAAATCTGGTCTGTAAAAAATGTCCCCGCCCATGGCAGGGTGTTGGAACAGGGTGATCTTTAAGGTTCCTTTCAACCCACACCTTTCCAAGATTCCATGATAAACTGATGCAGTTTTCCAGCCTTGACCTGTCCCAGCCATGACCTAAAAAAAAAGAAGTGAGTGTGAAAATTGTCCAGGGAGAGTGAAAATTGTCCCATATGAGTAAACTTCCCCAAAAAGGAGGCTGGCACTGATGCCTTCTGAAGGCTGACCTAGAACAGAGTTAATAATAAAGCAGGGATTTATGAAAAGGCCTCCATGGATCCACCTTGGGCAGCACAAGAGCCCAGCCAGGGCTGCACCCAAGATGAACCCAAATGGTCCCAAAATGCACGAGCGCTCACGGGGTCTCTCCCTGGGATCAGCTCTGCTCCATGTGCACATTGCAGTTCAGTGTCCAATTCCAGCTCAGCCCCTGCACTCCCATCCTGCTTGTTTTTCTCTCTCCAGCCCACGGGGTTTGTGCTCTTGGGCTGAGATTTGGATCATTTGTCCTTGGTGCCCAGCTGGAGCAGGAATTGTTTTGTCTCCCTGCTCTGTGCAGAGAGCTCACCATCCATCCATTCATCCCATAATATGAAGCTCAGACCCACACAGTGAAGCAGCACAGAGCCTGAAAATAGAAAAGCTCAAACCTGAGGCATCAGCACAGTGCCACAAGACTGGGCTGAGGTGTCCTCCAGAAAGCTCAAACCTGAGGCATCAGCACAGCTAAGGACACTCAGTGGCACAAGACTGGGCTGAGGTGTCCTCCAGCAGAGCTTTGCTTCCAAAGGCGTTTATGGCATCTGCTTCCCTTCTCCAGGCAGGTCTGGGTGTCCCCTGCACTGGCAGAAGGACAGGGATGGTTTGTGGGCTATCAGGAGGGATGAAAAGTCCTCCATGGAAGGATAAACAAGACAGAAGTGTGGAAGGTCCTTCATAATTTCTCTGCAGGGTTCTTCTGTTGTTTTGAAGCTCCACCCTTCACAGGGAACATTAACACAAACAACACGACTGGCAACACCATTTTTTTTTCCTTAAAGTATTCTTAAGACAAAGTGTAAATATTTGTGGTGATCCTTCTTCAGAATATTAGTAAATATAGCCAGCTTCCAGTGGAAATAATCATCTGACCACAGGACAAAACTAAACACCCTCTGAAGTTCTTCAGAGTAATCATCCTTTCTGCTACTAAATGCTTTTTTACTCCTTTTGTACATCTTTGGCACAAAATACTTTTTTTTTTTTAATTTATCTGTCTACTTGTGGCACTTTCAGTTCTGATGTTGGAAAGCAGAAGGCAAAAAAAAAAAAAAACCAACCAGAACAGCTGCATAAACACAAGGTATTTAAGAAATGAGTGACTTCCATTAAGTGTTGACCTGCACTGAAAAAACTGTTCAAATATACAGATCAGAAAGTCTGGCACCTCCACTGCAGCTTGAGTCTCACTTTATCAATAAAAATGTTAATGCATTACAAAAATAGAAATATGCCACATCCTTAGCAAGAAAGAACCCTGGAAGGATATAAGTCATCCCCAATAATGCTTTGATTTGTGACCCTCACAGATTTGTTTTTCTTTTTTTTATTTCAAATGCATTTGAAGAATGTCTATAAATAACTTATACTGACTGAATGCATAATTTTAGGCTCATTTTTTTCAGCATCTGGATTCTGAAGTACTTTGCTAGATGAAACAAGGACCTGTCATCAGTGAAACTGTGAAGTCTAATGTTTAGAAAAATAATATTTTAAGGATCTAAATGTATTTGCTAATAGTGAGTGTAAAGCAGTAGTATTAAATTTATAATACATTGCTGAACCTGCAAAGCAAGTTTTTAAGCAAAAATGCAAGTTTGACTTAGAAATTCAAAGAAACAAATTTCACATGGAAAAAAACCCTCATTATTTCCATATATATGGCAAGGGAAATGCCTTTGTTCCTCCTCAGACACTAAAAACAGAAGGAAGAGGAATGTACTTAGTTCACCCAACCTGAATTGACAGCAGGCAAAAAAACTGCAGCAAAAAAATGGCAGCAAAAACAACATGTGTATAAGTGAAAAATAAATATTAACAATTCAATTAACTATAATTATTATATTTATGTTTTATTTCCAGTTGGAGGAGAAAAGTAATTCCAGGGTTAAGGCAGGTTTCAGTCCCCCTTTTCCAGGAGAACCTGGGAAGGCCCCAGCATGGAAAAGAGATATAGATACAAGCACTTTGGAAGCAGTTCCCCCAAGACAAATGGGAATAGTTGTAATGTCTAAAGACATGGAATGATCACAGAATCCCAGAATGGTTTGGGCTGGAAGGACCTTGAAGTTCATCCAGTTCCACCCCCTGCCATGGCAGGGACACCTTCCACTGTGCCAGGCTGCTCCAAACCCTGTCCAGCTTGGCCTTGGGCACTGCCAGGAATGGAATATCCACAGCTTCTCCAACTTCTTTCCCCGTGCAAGAATGAATAGAACTTCAGGGGAAAGGCTGCAGTTTCCTTCTTGCTTAGCTTGCATTCAAAACCAGGGTTTAAATGGAACAAATACTATCCAGACTTTCCATAGATGTAATAGGAAGCTCAGGAATGGGATACAGGAGGGTTTTCTTAAGCAGTGGGGCCTTTTATATTTAGTTATTCTGTAATTAGTTGTTTTTATTGACATACGGCCTACAGATGGGCTGATCCATTGCTGCAGAAACAGGGCCAGAGTTTATGATCTTGCTCCATTTATGACAATAAATGCCTTCCACGAGGGCTCACAAAAACACCCAACCAGCACAGGGCTCCATGGCACTGCTGTGAAAGAGCAAAACTAGCACAGATTTCTGCCACTAAGGCTCAAACTCCAACCACTGCACAGGCACACACGTGTTTCACCCACTTCTGAAGGGGTTCATGCCTGGAAAGAAGCAGCAATTCTTCCAGCCAGGAGTTGTGCTGCAGAAAATCATTAATTCCCAGGACCAGAAGAAATAGAGGGTGTTCTTAGAGGCAGGAATAATTCCAATTGTTCCTTTAGCAGGAGAAACCCAATGAATGCCTTGCCCCATGAAACTGGTGTATTTGGGATGGTATTTGAGGGCTGTGACACTGAAGGAATTTTGCCACAGGAATATAAAACACTGCACCCCAAGCTGGCCATCCATCCTTTCTTTTGGTCCAGCCATATACTGGATTCCTTGTCACAACAGACCCAACCTGAAATTGTTTAGATTCTTCCAGTACCTTCATAATCAACATGTTTCCTTTGTTCTCTCCCTCCAAAGCAACAGATCCCAGCTCAAATTCTCCTGCTAAAAAATTATGAGACATAGACACGTAATAATGTTGAGATTTTATGGTGGTTCTAAACCTCACTGCAGAGCCTGAGTTTAGAAAAAAATTTTATGTACTTCCATGCATTTTTTTTGTTGTGTTTCAGCCCCTCTTCCCCAAAGATGCAATTGTAAGCAAGATCAATCGGTATCTTTTAATGCTGCAAGTAATTCCCATTTTTTTTTCCTGTTGCCCTCACTTGGATATTTCCCCAGCTCCCACTGTACCTAGGAAGGCATTTCCCCAGTTCCCATTATTACCTAGGAACATCTCCCTTTTTTTTTTTTTTTTTCACATTTGATGTCAAAAACATTCTCAATTTCCAGGTGTCACTGGAATGATTCACCCAAACTGGAATGTTTCACCCAAGAATGATTCAGCATTTTTTTTATTCCAAAACGCTTCATGCTGGAATCTAAGCTCCTACAAACCTACAAACCCACACCACCTTCTGTGCTCATTCCAACCAGTTCCAACAATGGTAGTGATAGAAAAAGGGGGAATGGCTTCAAGCTGACAGACAGGGGTAATTAGGAAGAAATTCCTCCCTGGGTGGGTGGGGAGATCCTGGAATAGAATTCCAAGGCCAGGTTGGACACTGGGGCTTGGAGCAGCCTGGCACAGTGGAAGTTGTCCCTGCCTTGGCACTGGATGATTTTTAAGGTCTCTTCCAACCCAAACATTTCCAAGATTCTGAGAGGATTCTATGAATTACACCACTGCTCTGGCCACCTGTTCCAGCTGTGGCCACCCTTAGAGCAATCTGGTTTTTATTCTTATTCCTAGTCACAGTTTCCACTGTTGTAAGTTAAACTGCAACCCTTTGGACTTTGCTGCACTCCTCTGAGAGAAGTGTAGCTCTGTCTTCTCTGCACATTCCCATTACATAGCCAGGGGTGGTAATAATAGTAATTTTTTTGTCTATTCTGCAATCTTTGGACTTTTTTCATTTATGCTTTTGACCTTTTTCCTCAGTGCTACAACCTGACTGTTGTAGCAATTGAGTACAGCTAAAAAAGAGATTGCATGTCCCCCTCTGTGGGTACATCTGCACATGTGTGTGGTGTTACAAGTGAAGGCATTATTTCAAGAGCATATGAACCATTAAAATAGGTAATTAGGCTACGTTCCATTTCTGAGGGCCAAACAGGCATTGTAGGTATCTTGCATTGGCTACAGTTTAAAATATCTTTTTGCTATCCACCAGTACATTTTAAAAAAATTGGCATGTGGCCATGGTGGCCTCATCAATTCTTCACACCACTGACTTGACATGTCAGAGCTAATGTATGATCACAGCTTTAGCAGGATTCAAAGCCCTGGTGCAACTCTAACACTTCATTTTGGGTTCCCTGCAGTTATTAATTATTAAAAAAACTCAGGTATGTCAGTATTAAAGACCTTTTATTAGGCATGTTTGCAGGTAGATTAAGATTTATATTTTCTGTAGCATCAGTCTTGCTGTCCCTTAAACAAATTTAACACTAAAAGAAGGAATACAGCAAGCTCCAAGTTCAAAGAATTTAACTCAGTGGTGCAAAATATTTCCTTTAAATGCAGATCCAATTTCTTCCACCTTTTTATGTTCCAGGTGTGTATAAAAGTCAATCCCCAATCTGTACCAGCAGCGACTACCTTTTCAGTAGAAATAAAAAAGTAAATTAGTGTCCTCACCACTCCAAGCTTTGACTTATCTTTGTGCTAATGAAATAGAGTTGGGATGATAGGAACAAATCAGTACTGTCACTTCCACTCACTGCCTGGTGATTGCAGTTGCAATGTGGCATAATTCTGTAACAAAGCAACTTGGAAGTTCACTTTTAAGAGTGTTTCCACAGTGGGTTGTGTATAATTCATGTGCTTCATCTTCAAGCAGCTCACACCTGACAGAACTGCTTGAGAAGGTACCTGACTCAGACATTACAGATCCTCCATTAATTCCATCTTGCTGCTCCCAACATCCTTTTCCCCCCTCTCCTCGCAAAAGGCAGGAGGAGACAAGCTGGTGTTTCCAGAATTGCACGAAGCACAATGTTTTGACAATCTTCATCCCACTTCTGAGGCCTGGAGGGCAGCTGGGGACCCACAAAAACCCTCCCTCAGGGACACCATGCTCACCATCCACAGAAAAATAACATGCTCCAAATATCTCCCCTTTTGCACTGGCTGCAGAGGGAGTTTAATGGAGATAAAACACCCTTCACAGCAGTCCTGGGAGCAAGCAGGGCAAGCAGTCAGGGGGCAAGGAACAATTAGGCCTCGTTTATATTTGTGAAACAATTAGTCATTAATTAGGCCGGCTTCACATTTGGAAAAGGGGAATAGCTTTAATTAGAGTGGAATTACATCCCTCTGACAGACTTCAGAGGGAACTCTAATGGCAGGATGCAAACTATAAAGTCTGCCAGGCTTTAACAGCATTTAATGGCTTATGGAGCATATTGGAAGTATACAGTCCTTCCAGTGTGTATAACAACCATCTGCCACAAAACCCCACGGCCCTGCCAGGATCACAGCTACTAAATGGGGGCAGAAAAAGAATTTTAAAACAGTAACCAAATCCCCAGCTTGCATCAAGCATCTTCATAGCTGCATTTGGGCAGCTTCTCTCCCTAATCTAGAAACCTCTCTCCCCGTGGAATTCTTGCCATGGAATATAAAGAAAAAAATGAAGTGGCATTTAAGGAGATAAATATTTAATGTGTAGATACAAAGTACACTCTCTCCTCTCCAGTCATGCTGTTAACTAGAGGAAGGGTCTGCACATGAACTTTCAGCCCTAAGTAAAATGAATTTAATTGATGCCTTCTGTTCCTCACACTGGGGCTGAAAATGGGCACTGGCCTCAACATAAAAGTTTCTTAGGAGCTGCAATTGTTCTGCAGCTTAGTTTGCATTGCCTTAGCTTAAAACCCCTTCCATGGAGATAAACAGTAAATCCTCCATTGCAAACTGTGGGATCACTCCTGTAGAGTCCAAGGAATTCTTTCTGGAGTTTGGCTTTGAGGAACACATTCCCATCCCCTGAAATCAAAAAATAAGCAAGACAGAAGCAGATGATGTTAAAATCCTAGCAGAGACTAGAATGGATGCATCCTATTTCCCAGGTATTTCTACCATGGAGCTGCAGACTTTTCCACCCTATGATTAAAGGCTTTATTTAAAAAAAAAAAAAAAAAAAAAAAAAACCTACTACTCTAAGTGTTTTAAAGCATAATTGTGGATACCCACAGTCTCTGTGAAACAAATGAAAGGGATTTAAAAATAATAATTTGGACTTAGGAGCAAGAACTCTTTACAAAGAATTCCTTACACTTGTAAATACTCCCTTTTCTCATCTCAGCTATGGAAAAATGGGACACTTGTGGTAACTGAGTGTCAAAGTATTCAGAACTACAGGTTTAAAGCAAGACCTGGGGTACCATAAGCTTGTTGGAAACCAGCACAGCCAAAAAGCTCTTCCTGCACTCATACAAATTAACAGGTAGTCAGTGCACCCAGCATGCAAAGATGTTATTTTCCATAATCACTGGGGGAAAAAAATCACTCTGGGAGTAATTTCATAGCCAGATTCCCTGCTCATCTAACATTCCCTCAGGACACATTCACTCTAACACAGTCATCAGGTAAAAGGCAAATAGAAGAAAAAAGCATCATATATATGAGGGAATGTACAGGCAAGAACACAGCTTGTTTCTGAGATGTTGCTTTCCATGAGAAAGAATAAGAGATATTGGCAAAAGAAAAGCAGAGTAAAACATTGTCTATTATGTTAGAAGATCAAGGAGGATAACTAATATGCTGCTTTGTGCCAGTCTTCAGCTCACTGCAGCCTTGGGAATAAAGTAACAGCAGCAAACACAGCCTGGGATGCCCAGGTTGCCCAAAGGTTATTATGACCACTATGACCTTTTAAATCCTCTCTGATCTTGGAATATTTTATGGCAGGCCCAGGTTAGTTGATCATTTTAACCCAAAATATTTTTCCATCTGATTTTTTTTTTAATATATTGTGGTTGCATTTTGCACTTTTATGGTACAATTCTCCTCAACTTTATCACCATCACCTGCATGTCTTGATGTACCACCTTAATTTCTGGAAAATGAAGCACAGCATATAATTTTGTGGAGAACACTCTATTACAGTCATTCAGTTATTGAGAATGTTCTCAATTCTATTTTGTTATTGTTGAATGAAATGAAAGAGAGGCATTCTCTAATCAGCTTTAGTTTCCAAGAAGACAGTATCTACCAGTTATTCCACTTCAGTATTGGTGAGACAGCGAGGAAAGACAAAGATAATATCAGTATTATACTGATTTTTTCAGTATAATACTGGTTGCATGAGGCTCTGAGCAACCTGGTCAAGAGAAGGCGTCCCTGGCCTTGGCAGTGGGGTGGAACTGGATGATGTTTAAGGTCTTTCCAACCCAAACCTTTCCAAAATTCCATGATTTACCAGCGTGGCAGAGGCTCCACGAGGCACTGTCTGGAGCTGGCTCCCTTGTACACTGAGGTCTTGCATTGCTGAGACCTGTCTGGACAATTTCTCCACGGTACAAACCCAGAACGTTGTCACAAAGTCCAGACAAATTTATGCTGGGAGAGTGAATTTCCTCCCTTGAAATTCCTCTCCTCACATTTCCCTCTGCTCAAGACTTTATCTCTTCTGCTCGTCTTGGGGAAGCCACAGGAATGAAAAAAAAATGGGAGACGTTGTCAGGAGCAGGACTGGACTGTTAATCAGGAAAATAAATGAACCTATAAAACTCATATAACCTCACAGAATATAAAGTAAAATTGGCCTGGTGGTGACAGCTTAATTCTAACCACTCTCTGCCAAAGTTTTGCTCTGGGTATGAATACACAGGTTGTCCAAAAGAGCAGCAAATGCCCCTTCTTTCCTAATGCTGAGACACTTCTTTCAATGCACATAGTTCAAGATAAATCAGATGTTAAAGGAGATATTTATGATTTCCAGGACTCAATAAACTGCATTTACACTTACAGTACATTGGCTCTTTCGGGGCTGAAAAGACCATAAGACCTCATGTATAGTTGTATAAATAAATGAATATATGAAATTTAGTAACAGGAACTCTTCTGACTCATAGGAGTCTTTGGAAAAATCCTCACTAATCTATTAATAATAAAGAATCTGTAATGCTAAAATTGCAAACCCCAGCACGTCCCCTGTTCTTAGCATACCAGAGAGACTTTTTTCTGGTAACAGTAGCATATTCAAGACAGCACAGGCTTGACACAAGCCTTGTTCAAATTCTGAAGCCGGATACCTGGAATTAAGAGCATTCCCATGCAAGATATTGGATATTCAGCAAAATTCTCAGCTCGGTGCAAAAAGCAAATATTTTTAAATGAGATAAGTAGGAAAGTGCCCAATGCAATCAATCAGTATAGAGCTCTCAGTCTTACTGGGACGGGTATCAAATTGTGTTCATTTTTTCCATGTCTTTCATAAGAAGGGTCATTCTTGTGTCCTTCATAAGGACATGGAACTGTTGGAACAAGTCCCAAAAAGGGCCATGAAGTTGATAAAGGGTTGATAAGGAGCACCTTCCCTAATGAGACAGGGTGGGAAAGTTGGGGCTGCTCATCCTGGGGAAGAGAAGGTTTTGTGGAGACCTCAGCAAATTCCAGGGTCTGAAGGGGCTACAAGGAAGCTGGAGAGGGACAATTCATCAGGAACTGGAGTGACAGGACAAGGAGGAACGGCTTCAAACTGAAAGAGGGGAAATTTGGGTCAGATATTGGAAGAAATTCTTTACTGTGAGCGTGGGCAGGCCCTGGCACAGGGTGCCCAGAGCAGCTGTGGCTGCCCCTGGCTCCCTGGCAGTGCCCAAGGCCAGGTTGGACATTGGGGTTTGGAGCAGCCTGGCACAGTGGAAGGTGTCCCTGCCATGGCAGGGGGTGGTATGAGATGATCTGTAAGGTTCCTTCCAACCCAAACCATTCCATGATCCTAGAGTTCTTGCTGCGTCTAAATTAGAAATGTAGAGTACAACAAACATGCATTAAAGTCAGTGGGATTACATGTCAAGGCTTCTTTTATAGGCACTGTCTTTGGGGATCTGAAATTTTGATTATTCAGCACAATTCTGCTGATTCCTGAAGTCAACTACATCAAAGTAACTCAACAGCATTTCCCAGAGCTCTGCACCCCAAAAGGGCCTTCCTGTCACTCTTGCACTTAACTTGTACAGAAAACATAGATTATTTCCTACTTTCTGCCTGGTCTCCATCCTGAGCACTGATGTGATCATTCCTCATATTTCCAGGTTCCTAAACTGGACAAATAACACAAATGAAAACATGCATATGCTATTTCATCAACCATTAAAGGCACAGTGCTGTGACTAGGAGGCCTAAATTCTCTTCTTCCATTCTTTGTTAGTTTTGTGTCTGTTTTATTTTTTATACAGTGCTTCAAGCACCACTCAAGAAATGATAATCTCCCCACACTGAGACACAGCACAGTAAACAAAGCGAGGTGGAGAAGATCCCTTTAGCAAGGAGAACACAAGGGTTCCATTTTTAGCCTCATTCTTCAAGGAATGAGACTTGAGATACCACACTGTGCACAAAGGAGTGCTCCTTGACCTTTTCTTCCATCAGCTTAGGAATCATTGCCTGGTTTTGCCCAAATTTAACAGGGTTAAATAGACTTGAAAAGATTATATTCCATCAAGATTGAGGGAGCAAACAGCTGGGTAAGGCAAGGAAATAGAGCTGGTGCCCTACTAAGGGGCAAGATGAAAAGCAGCACATCAGAGTATCCACATAGGACAGCACTGCTTAAAGGGGCTGATTGCTTTTGCAGCTCACAAATCACTAGAAAACATGGATTTGCCCATCTGAACAAAACCCTTTCTGTGCCCACAGTCCTGCCCATCAGCAAGGACAGACACTTCCTAAGTGACAAGCTCCTGCCACCCTCTGAGCCCCTCCACCATGTGCTGGGGCTGTCACCAGCAGGTTCAGCTGAAATGTACCTGGGCAAGGCAAGAACTTAAGCAGGACAAGAGGAAAAGGCCTCAAGTTGCACCAGCAAAGGTGACTGGATATTAGGAAACAAAATTCTTCACTGAAAAGATGGTCAGTTATGGGAACAGGATGGTGGAACAACCATCCCTGGAAGTGTTCAGCAAGGTAGTGGAGGTGGCACTTGGTTTTGTGGTGCTGGGTTAGCAGCTGGACTTGATCGTGGAGATCTTTAGAATCATAGGGTAATTAAGGCTGGATAAGAACCAACCTTATCCAACCTTAATTATCCTATGATTCTAAGGCCGATGGATTAATAAAGCTGGATCTCAAATGAATTCCTGGTCCAGCTTCTCTGTTACTTTAGTGTGAGATGATATTAATGGCTTTAAGCTGACAGCGAGTAGGTTTAGTTTGGATATTTAGGAAAAAATTGCTCCCTGTGAGGGTGAGGAAGCACAGGGTGCCCAGAGCAGCTGTGGCTGCCCCTGGATCCCTGAAAGTGTCCCAGTCCAGGTTGGACATTGGGGCTTGGAGCAGCCTGGGACAGTGGAAGGTGTCCCTGCCATGGCAGAGGGTGGAACTGGATGATTTTTAAGGTCCCTTCCACCCCAAACCATTCCGTGATTCCATGAGAAGCAGCATTTGCTCCTTCTGTGGTGTCTCTTAGCAGTACTTTTCCCTTTTGCAAACACCTCTAAGATTATACACGCTCAATATCTGGAATTAATCTTCCTGCCACTGTACTCTAGAGGTGGAAAAGTCCCTTCCTGACTGTCACACACCTTCCTGGTCTGACACAGAGGTGTGAAAACATCACCAATTTATCCAAGCAGGAAATATAGCCAGTGCTTTATGGAAGTACAAGATATCCACAGGTGCCTCCACAGTATCCAAATCTGTTTTGGCCACGAATTTTGCCAGGTTAACAACAAGTCTACCAAAGAAATAAAACAAAAAATTCTGAATTTCTCATAGTTTTTTAGGCTCCAGTTTTCCTCACAGATTCATGAATCTATTTCAATCTCAGTGACAAAGGGATATACAAAGACAAATATCTCTCTGTCCAAAGACCAAGGCACCTACACTTTATTCACTGATAAATCCACTTTTTGTGACAAATTTATCTATTACTTGCCCTCAGTAAATCTTAGGAAGAAAAATACCAAGGTAAGAGGTCATTTACACTCAGAGTAAAATAGGAATTTTTAGTGAGACTGAGTTTAAAATTAATGCTCTTTCATCAGAATTTGATTAGCAGAAGCTGCCTTCAAGAAAATCAGCACTGTAGCTAAATAATGTATTTCTATTTGAACAAGAATGAAAAAATATTCAGATAATCTGAGACATTTTCAGCTTACACAGAAGCGTTAGCTGCATCAACATAGTGCTTTTAGACAGAATTATATAAAATTATTTTAAATTATTAATATTTTAAGAATAACAAAAAAAAAAAAAACCAAAAAACCAACCCAACAAAAAACCCTCCAATGTTTGAGCTACTAAAAGGTAGAAAATAACCAGGGAGAATTATGACCAAAAGCCAGATATTAAAAAGTTCTCCACATGTGGCACAGAAAGAAACAGCCAATTCACTGCAATTGTCTGCTTAACAAGCTGAGCCTCTCTCCAACTGGTAGCAATCAGGCAGGACACTAGAGCGGGCAGGAAATCTAAAATTAGGTTTTACTACCTATAATGGAGGATTTATGGGATAATTTAATTGGCAGTCTTGGGACTGAAACCCATGGTGGGGGAACAAAAACATCTTTCTGGATATACTCCCTGAACCCTTCCTGTAGTGGGCTGAACAATAAAAGTACTGGGGAAACAACCTGGAGATGTAATATCCCCTTTTCTCGTGCAAAGTAAGTGGTGCATGACAACGTTTGTGGGTGTGTGGGGTTCAGCAAAGACAGAAGGCAGTCCTGCAGTGATGCAAACTGATTTTTCTTCTTTTTTGGAGAACTGAGTTGCTTCTTGTAGCGAGATGTGCCTGTAAGGACATGAGAGGTGATGGAGAGCCCCAGATAAAGGGCAGGCTGGAATTCGAGGCTGTAAGGGCATGACAGCACAGCCCCAACACTTTTTGCCAGTGGCGGACTGAACCCCACCCTGTCACCTGTCACCTCACCACCCCTGGCCATCCCCCAAGATCTGCTGAGCCACTTGGGCTTCCCTGTGGCCCTTCTGTGCTGTCACAAACCTTTTAAAGCCAAACCTCAGGGATGTCAGCAGCACTTTCCTGCCTTTCTCTGCTCACCAGGAGAGCTTTGAAAGGGTTAACATCTGTTCTGCGCAGCTGGACAGGGGGTAACAGGATCCCCTGCTCCATCCCCAGGGGTTCCACCCGTGTCAGCACTTGCTACTGATGCCTTTCCCTGGCTTACTGCATTTATTGGATGGGTTTGGGGGGGTTCAGAGAGAGCAAGGACACGTCCCACTGTCACTGAGTAAGGGGGAATGTGCTCCCAGGTGCTGCTGGCAGGTAATTCCCGGTCACTTCACTGTAAATTCCTCAAAAACTGTGGGTCCCCAACTCTGCATCTGACTGGGATGCAGGGAACAGACTGATGTCAGAATGAGAGAGCAACAGCCCCAGCAACCCCTCACAGAGCCCATCTCCTGACTCTGCAGTGCCACCACCAAATCCACCCAAAAACTCACAATCCCCTGCTGGGATTCCTTCTTTGTTTTCCCCATTTCTCAAATCCAGCAGTTTAAGAAAGGCTGTCACTCATCTCCACTCCCAACTCCCAGAGCCAAGGCCTACCCATTCCAAAGTTTTCCTTGTAATGGCATCTCCACTGCAGACTTTTATGAAGCCATTATGGGATTCAAAAAATGCCTTCAGCTTTAAAACACATGCACAGTCATTCTCTATTCTGTGGTGACAGGTTTGAGAGGATGACAGAGGAGTATGTTTAGTGTTATTACCTCTGGCATATCACTGGCAGTGCCAAAAGGAAATGTAAACAATCAAGTCAGTATAACAACCCTTGATTATTATTCTTACAACAGCCCTGACATCAAGTTATAAGCTATCATAAATTAAAAAATGCATTCCCATTTATTTCAGAAAGCTACACGCAGGAAAAGGCTGAAAAAGAATTCAAGGCTGTCTCAAGAACTTCTCTCTCAGCACATTTCAAACTTGATTGGTATGACATGAAAAAGTCCCAGAAACAATGGGAAATTAACTCATTTCAAAAATCACCTTTTGGAGAAGCTCTGCTGATAGCCACTAAATCTGCAGTGGAATCAGTCAAGGAGTTTGGAAACCAACCCATTGAGAAGGCTACAACCACTCAAAAAAAAGGTGTTAAAGTAAATCCAAATATGGCAGCTTCAGGATTGGGCTCAGGTTTTTTCTCCTATTCCACCTTTTGAATATCAACCATCCTTCATTTCTTGCTTTTTATACTGTTCTTCTCATCTTTTTTTTCTGGTGATGTGAATAATAAAAGTGCCATTGCCATCAACAGGGAAAAGTTTTTGCAGTTTTTAAGTCACTCATGCTCCTCCACTAAAAGGACCACCACACCCCCTGACAAAGACCTAGCATTGCTATCTCTAGGATGCTGTTGAAATGTCAAATTAGGATCTTTCCATGATCCTGAAGTGTCCTTTCTCATAGATCAATTTACTTTCTAGTTCAAATTATATTTGACCTTTACTTTATATTTGAAATGTTTCTTCTACAAACTTCCCTTTTTATTTTCCCCCAGCTTACATTTTCTTCCTTTGGGGATAGCATAATTACATTGACATAAAGAAGAAAACCTTTGTGTCTTAAATATTGCCTCTCTGTTGCCTGAACTTAAAATATGTGAAAAGTTTATAGACCTTGACAGATTCAGGGTGTGGTACAACACACTCTCCTTCATGCAATGCAGCCTCCATCTGCAAGTGAGTTGCCTTTTCATGGAAATACTATTCAGAGAGCATTTCCATAAAAATTCACCCTGGCAGGGCTCTGTTTCTCTTGTCATTCGCCCAGCTGTGTTCCTGCCTTGATTGAGTTCTCATTTTGAATAAGGCACAGCAGTCATTTCCATGGGGGGAGCTGGGGGAACTTTCCATCCTTACGTAAGAGCAAAGCCTGTGGTCGATGCAGCGGGGCTGCAGGAGGCAGCAGTAAAACCCAGGGCAGTTGGATTTACAACCAGAGATAGTCTGAGAACACATTTCAGCCTCTTCCTGGCCTCATTTCTAGTTCCTTGCTAAAGACAAAGAGTGCAGCACGCCGAGTCCCAAACTTTGCTCTGCCCGGACCAAACACCGGGTTTTCTTGGCGGTTGGAACAAGATGATCTTTAAGGTTCCTTCCAACTCAGCTCATTCATTCTGTGATTGTCAAAGTTCCTGGCTGAGGTCATCACAAGGCTCTGAGCACTGAGCAGGAGACAGGGCCCAGAGGAAGAAGATGTGCAGAAGAAGAAGGAACCATCCTTAAAGAAGAGATCACCTGTCCCAGGTGGTCAAGATAAACAAGGTCCCACCACTGCTACAGCCACTGCTGCTCAGCCACCAAGTCCCAGCATGGCCCTGAGGCACTGAGAGCCTCCCACACCCAGCATCTTTTATTCCTTCCACCAGCAAGCCAAGCTGGGACTGAAATTTCACCATTTGCCAAAAGATTCCCTAGTCCTGCAGCAGGAAACAGCAAGGCCACTGCAGGAAGGACCCCAGGATGGCCTCAAGTACCTACTGAGCCCTGGGCCACAACCTGGAAAATGCAAATTCAGCTTTCCCCATGCAGGTGGGGATACCAAAGGAAGGCAGAGGCTGCTCCTGCACTGCTCCCAGCAGGTGGATGGGCCAATGTCCCACCATGGCAAGGACACGCAGTGCTGGGGCTCACACATCACCACACTCTCCTGCGTTCAAAAGGCATTTCGAGCACGCTTCCCAAACGCAAATACTAAATTATTGTTTTAAATTATGGGGTTTGTATTTTTCCTGAAGCGTTTGCCCTGCGCTGAGGCTGAAAATGGACAGTCTGCGGTCTCTTTTACGAAGCTGTTTTTATCCTCTCAGAACCAAAGTGGTAAACCACTAATGGCATGAGCATTTTTCTCATTATCAGTTACAATGTTAATGACTCTTATTTAAGCAAGCAGTATTTTAAAACCTTTCAGCCTTGCTTGTTCACTTATTAGACCTCAGACTGTTTATTGTGTCTTCTCTTAAGAGAGCTCTTTTATGATGTTAAAGGGAGGAGACCATTTCAAGTCCAGGCAGCAATTTGCATCAGTAAACACTTTAAGGAACATGTTGCTCCAGTGTCTTAAAACTGACTCATTTTCAAAATCCCTTGCCTGAAGGATCAGTGCACTCTGGTGCTCAGGTCTAACTGTAAATAGCTAAATATCCAAATAAAATCGGGGTTTAGCAGCCGAAGCAAAGGCAGGTTTAACCTCAGTGTTGGGATCAAACTCTGCCTTGTAATCTTGCACAAAATAATCAGCCTACTCTTAGAAAACATTCACAGAAACAAAGTGTTTCAAATTTATTTGCCTGAATACTTCATCTCCAGAAGCCCAGAGCCACCCACACAGACCAGCACAGGCCATAGATGTTATTTTCACACAAGGATCATAAGGGACTATTGTTGGCTTCCCTTTTTTTTCAAGCCTCATCGCAAGAGAGACATGGAGAAAAACATCACAGCTACCTAAGGGCACTCATGGAGAAGTATCCAGGGTTGGAGTGGGAATGGGCAACTTTTGGAAGGGTAGAAAGCCAAGCACAAAGGCTCTGGCAGCCAAAAAATCAGAGCACATTCATAAAACAACAGCCCAACGTTTAGAAAAGTATCAAACAAAGTGGTTGCCAAAGGGTTGCTGTCATCTCCAGGAAAAGCAAGCATGCCACAGATATTTCCTGTGCATGCTGATCCTGGGGGAACAGTAAAAGTGGGTTATTACACAGACCTACTCTCAGTGTTCTCACTTTCACAACACACACGAGTGTTTCCTCACTGCATCCATTCTTGCTGGAAGCCATTGGTGGGCAGCATACCTAACTCAGCTTTTGTTTAAGTTCTTGTGTTCTTCCCAGGTAATTGGCCCTACGGGACTTTAATCTAAATGGAGTGTGTCTTTGTAGGGACCTTGCAGAGGTATTTCTAACGTTTAATGGTCTCCTGAATTACTACTTTCCTCCCACTGTGAAGGAAATGGGCTCACCGCCGTCCGCTTCCCCGTAGCATTCATTACCTCTGGAAACACGGATGTGTAACAGCATCCCTCAGCCCATCCCATGCAGCAAAAGCACATGGGAGAAGAGGCAAATATTCATCCTCCTGAACAGTAAAGGACTTGCTCCACGTGGATGTGGCCAAGTGTGGCATTCACATTTTCTGAAAAATCCCTTCGCCCAGGATTTTTCTCCCGGGAAGCTGAGAAGCCTCAGAGAAAAAAGGAAAACAAATTCTTATCTCATTTGCTTCTCCTGTGTTTTGCTGCTTTGGAATGTGTTTGGAGATTGTTTATCCAATAGGTGATTGTTTCATTGATTTCATGTGAATTGTTTTGACTTAATGACCAATCACAGTCAAGCTGTGTCAGGACTCTAGAAAGAGTCATGAGTTTTCATTATTATCTTTTTAGCATGCTGTATCTTTTCTGTCTTGTTTAGTATAGGTAGGTTAGTATTCTTTAATATAATATAGTATCTTAAATAATAAATTAGCCTGCTAAGAACACGGAGTCAGATTCATCATTCCTTCCTCCATCTGGGAACCCCGCAAATACAAGAGCCAAGGAAAGGTTCCCCTCATGTGCAATTACTCACAGTTCACCTATCTGGGCTCACCCCAGGAGGGAGAGGGAATTGGATCCCAGCACCGCTCCCTGGCTCAGGGTGACATGGGCACGTACCTGGCAGCGGTGTGGGAAGGGGGATCTGGCTCTCTGGGGTTATTTGCTGCCTTTCCTGTGCAGCCCTTTCTTAGACCACGTCTTAATGTCTTCCAGACCCCCAGCAGCCCTCACACCATATGTGGAGTAAGAGCACAGTGGAGTAACTGGTTAATGAGTTATTCTCACAGCCTGCTCCCCTTAGGAGCTGGTACACATCTCAGTGCCTGCCAGCAGCAGTGGAGAGAGCCAGCTCTCAACTGCTGTCAATACCTAATTTAAAACACTTGTAATTATAGCACTACAATAGTAACATTTAGTTCACCTAGAAGCCAAGTGCCTCATTCATTCCCTCTGTCCCTGGATGAGGAATTGTGTGTCCAGCAGGAGCAGGGCAGGGATTGTCCCTCTGTGCTGGCTCTGAGAGGCCCCTCGAGGGCTGTGCCCAGTTCTGCTCCTGCAGGAGAGACCTGGAGGGGCTGGAGCATGTCCAGGGCAGGGAACAGAGCTGGGAAGGGGCTGGAGCCCCAGCAGGGGCTGAGGGAGCTGGGAAGGGGCTGAGCCTGGAGCAAAGGAGGCTCAGGGGGCCCTTGTGGCTCTGCACAAGTCCCTGTCAGGAGGGGACAGCCGGGGGGGTCAGGCTCTGCTCCAGGGAACAGGGACAGAAGCAGAGGGAACGGCCTCGGGCTGGGCCAGGGCAGGCTCAGGGTAGACTTCACAAAAATTTATTCAAGGAAAGTGTTGTTAAGCATTGGAAGGGGCTGCCCAGGGTGTTTTCGAGTCCCCATCCCTGCAGGTGTCCAAGGAAGGCCTGAAGGTGGCACTTAGTGCTCTGGGCTGGTGGGCATCGGTCAGTTTGGACTTGATGATTTTCAAGGTTTGCAACCTTAGTGATTCTGTGTTTCTGCAGCACAGAAAATGTCTAAACCAGATCTACTCAAACACTGGAGCTGAAAGTTTCCCTTCAGACAACTCAAGTGGGGCTGAGCAGGGAGGAGCATCCCCGGGGCCGTTCAGTGCAGTGTTAGTGACAATCCTGCGTGTCCCACAAGCTTCTGGGCTTTTCCTCCCTTTTCCTGCCCGTTGAGACCTGACTTGCATCAAGAGAAGGAGACAATATGCGAGGTGATGTGCTTTTGCTGTAAATGTCATCATATCCCAAACACCTTTCAAATTTGAACCAGAAAATAGAGGATTCCCCACAAGAGGAAGCTACTGGGTCCAGTGAGGAATTAAGACAGGAGACCTTGACAGAAAATCTTCACTGACTCCTGCCTGCCAAGGGACTGGGAGGAGGCCAGAGATGGAGCAGGAGGGAGTTGTGAGATCTGCAGGCGTATGACCCATGTCTCCTCCTCTATGAAAGATGAGCCCACACAGAGAAAGTGGAAATTCTCTGAGCTCATACAAGGGAAATTTTATCAAGAGAAAAAGCAGTGGTTGTTTCCTGTGAAAAAAAAAAAAAACCCAGTGCCTTTAAATGCTGTAGTGACAGGGGGGGGAATTAAAGCTTTAGGAAATCAGCAGTGAGAACACTTCCAGAGCTTTCCAGCCCCAGTGGAATCACGAGGAAGAAACACTTCAGCTGAAGAGCTTTGGCCCCTTGAAAGCCAGGAGAGAAGCTTCAGCCACTTCAGCAAGGACAAGATTTCATGCACTGAACAAAAATTCAGAGTTTTCAAACTCTTTCAGAGGTTATTCTGGAACAGAGGAGGAAGAGGAATTTATGGATTGGTCTTCTTTTCCACGTAAAACCACGTAAAGTGAAAGTGGTAAATACGTTAAAAAGGGTTTGTTGTTTTACTTTTCAAGACAGCAATGCTCCAAAGGAGAACAACAGGACTGTCAAACACCCAGGAGCACATGTGGTGTGC
Source organism: Onychostruthus taczanowskii (assembly GCF_017590055.1). Classification (NCBI taxonomy): domain Eukaryota; kingdom Metazoa; phylum Chordata; class Aves; order Passeriformes; family Passeridae; genus Onychostruthus; species Onychostruthus taczanowskii. The sequence goes on from NW_024498906.1 coordinate 12,900,916, forward strand.
TTACACCACTGGTTTTGAGTTTCCACGCACCAGCCAGGCTCCAGCCTCCTACCAAACCGTTAAAAACAAGAAAGAGACAAGAAGAGTTCAAAAATTCAGTATCACCTACTTAGCCGCGAGTGACTTTTTGTGAAATGACTTGCCTTGCTAATCCTTTCCAAGGAATGCAGATGAGAGTCAACAGGGACGGGGAATCTGGTTGGATTGGGCTCCATCGGCCTCCCCAGAAGCTGCAGGGGCCCTGGGCTCATCAATGTGGGGGGAAATTGCCCCTCATGTGAGGGACAACCAGACTGGGGCTCTGGTTGCCAGCGATGATTTGTTTCCTCACAGGTCCATAAACACGGATTACGTCAGTGTGGTTTCAGGCTCATTTTTAGCCGAGGCCACTCAGTCCAAGAGTATTGTATTTGCGGGGTTCCCAGACGAAGGAAGGAATGATGAATTTATGTTCTCAGAAGGTTAATTTATTATTTTAAGATACTATATTATATTAAAGAATACTAAACTAAACTATACTAAAGAATACAGAAAGGATACTTACAGAAGGCTAAAAAGATAATAATGAAAACTCGTGACTCTCTCTCCAGAGTCCAACACAGCTTGACCCTGACTGGCTAATAAGTCAAAACAATTCACACCAGAAACCCAACGAAACAACCACTTGTTGGTAAACAACCTCCAAACACATTCCAAAGCAGCAAAACACAGGAGAAGCAAGTCAGATAATTACTGTTTTTCTTTTTCTCTGAGGCTTCTCAGCTTCCCAGGAGCAAAACCCTGGGCGAAGGGATTTTTCCAGAAAATATGACTGTGACATTATAAGAGGAACTAGAGGCAGTGGTCAAACAGAGCCTCTCCGTGCTCCAGACGAGCCCACTGATCCCAACCTGCTCCTGCAGGGACACGAGGATGTCAGAAAGAGGCGCAGAGCGCTGGCCGGAGTTCATCCAAGCGTAACAGGCAGGAACGAGGGATCACGCTTTTCCACTGCAAGTGGTAAAACTATCCAAGCCCAAATCCCCTCCCCACGAATTTCAAATGCCTTCTTTCTGCTCTTCCTGGTGCTAAACACATGTTATGTTCGCCTTACAAAACGTGCACGGTTTGCCTGGTTCCGAAGCAGGGCTGGAGCGCAGCGAACGGCCTCGCTCTCACTCCCGCTCCTGCCTTCCAAAAGAAGCGCCAGAGAAAGGATTCTATTTTTGTAAGAGTTTAAAGGGCACACTCAGAAAAGTGACTACATAAAAATGGCACCTTTTCATCCAGCAGATCTGTTCCCAGTGAGTATTCTGAGTCATGTCTGCTTATTTTAGTGACCAAAATAGATTTTTAGTACTTCTCACTCCTCTCTAGCCCTGCGGAACCAACACAGCAAAGAGGGAGTTATTTAAATCCTATCTTGGACCAAAACCTGTCATGATGAGCTCAAGAGGCAGAAGGGAGGGGTGGATGTGCCCCTGTGGGTGGCTGAGGGGGCAGTGCCCCACCCCAGTGCCACAAATGGCACATCACACAGGGAGGTCCAAATTCCCTTCACCTTGGCTCCTGCATCCTCCAACAACCTGATCCTGACCCCCATCCCACATTCCTGCTCTGCAGACAGACCACAGGCCGAGCTCCCTCGGCTCACATTTGATTACAACTCTGTCTCCTGTAAACTGTCATGGAAATCACAAGCAAATAACAAACACGGAGCTCGCCCCTCCTTCCCCGCGGGCTGCATGCAGGGCTGCTCTGGCTGCAGCTCTGCAGCTCAGCTCTGCTCCTTGCAGGGACCACTGTCAGCAGGGGGCTAAAAACTTGCCCCTGACAAGTAAAAAGCTCATGGCCTGTCCAAAATGAGCCTTCCAAACTTGTGCTTCGAGAGACTTAAGTAAAGTATAGACCCAAGGCTGTCATCTATACAGGTGGACCAGCCTAAAAAAACCCAATTTAAATGGTTGTTACTATTCCTTCATAAGCAGAACAGACTCCTAAGAGGAAGGCAGCAGCATTACTCCATTCCTGTCTTAATTTGAAGCTGAAATGATGGCTAATGTTTTCTTACTCAGTTTTTCAAGGAAGTTAAGAGAGCAGCGCAGAAAGAATAAAAGGGTTTTCTGTTGCTATTTCTAATGTTTCTATTTCTAAACACAGGAAGCTCAACAGCAAAAATTAATGTTATAATTACTTAAAATTAAAACTTTAAAATTAAAATTATAAATAAGCAATAATAATAATTTCTACTCAGATTGTATTATTCATCTGGTCTCTCTGCTATACTTTACTTACATTTTTTCCTTCACTCTCTCTAAGATCAGCTGCTGGAAGGGCTGGATTTGTCTCTGGATGCAGAATTCAGGGCACTCCATGCCAGCCACGTAAAGAAAGTCATACCCAGTCCTGCAACCCCAATCCTACCCAAGCTGCTGGACCATCTTCTGCACCTTCAGTGCCTTTCCCAAACGAGCATCACTGTCTCAGACTGGCAAGACTAACCTGTCCTCTGGCCAGGCTGGAATTTACACAACTGCTGTCAGCCAGATCCTGGATTTTTGGATGGCTACAGCGAGCTGAGGTGAATCCTACCCTCCTAAAGCCATTTTTCAGTCTCATCACTTAGAACTGAGGCCAGGTTCAGGTTTCTTCAAGCTCTTCATTTCAAGAGGGTGATGAATTGCTCTGCTGAAATGAAGTCTTGGAGGTGCCTACCAAAGACAGTGCCCTCGGTGGTGTCAGGATGTTGACACACATATTGGTGACAGATGATTTGGCTGGTCTTGCTTTGCAAGAGATGCAGAGGCTGCTACAGACTGTTTGCTATAAATACATAAAAATACCAGAGAACTTATAAAAGAAGCAAAAGAGCAACAGCCTGAATTCCCAGTTTCACATTCTGGGCAAATTGAATGAAATTTAAGAAAAGGCACAAGACTAAACTAGATCTTAATTTGATATTAAATCCTTTATCTTATCTTAATGTGATAATAAAACCTTTATTTTTTTTCCTTTTCCAAACCTGTTTTTAATGCAAATTTTTGCTCAAGCCTCTGTAAAAAAAAAACCAAAAAAAAAAAAAAAAAAAACCTTCTGTAAGTGTTTGAAGAGCCAACTACAATCAGAACAATCAATGGAACAGCAACAGCAGTTCTTTAGAGAAATGATGGAGAACTTTTCCCATGTCTGCTTTGCAAGTCCTGCAGATCAGCTGCTTTTCCAAGCAGAGTTTTCAGCTTAGTTTCAGTGCATGCTGCAATGCAACATCTTTATGTTACTTTAGTAGTTAATCCTTTGTGTATAATTTGTGAACTCTATATAGAGCAGCCCATTTTATAAACAGAATTTTAAACCACCAGGTTTAAATTTATTGCAGGGTTTATTCAGAACTGACAAAGCCTCCTTAGAAAACGGAATTTTGCTAAGAAGCCTTTCCTTCTGCATAACTACAAGACTTCCTTCTGTACAAAACCCTTTTCTACTTACACAGAAAAATATAAACCATAAAATTGTTTGATTGCCATTTTTTTCTTGTTTAATTTACAGAAAGAGATACATTGTGCAATTACCTAAATCCCTGATTTTTACATGTACATTTAATTGCATTAAAATCTCACACTGCATGCATTACCACTATTAAGTATTAAAATATAAGTGATTTGTTGAAAGATTTTTTTCAGTCAAATCAGGTCAAATATACCATGTGTATCCATACTTGAGAAGCTAAAAAAAAAAAAAAAATCAACTCAATGCAAAAATTATGAAAGTGGGAAGCCTACATGCCTTAAAAATTAGAAGAAATCAATCAGATTTCACAAAACATTTTGTTGTATGTCATCTACAGGGCAGCAGAGCTGCTCCTCCTATGCCAATGCTCCCAGAACCAGAAAAATGAAACGACCTGAAAACCTGCTAAATCAATGCATGTTTTAACAGCACAATAGTAACAAAAAAAAGGAAAAGAAACAAAAAGAAAACAAACCCTTACCAACCACTTGTAGCAGACAGTAAAAAGCGGGAGGAAAAGATGCTAATTCAGCAGGCAATGCTGAATTTGGGATGACAGGAGAGAAACCTTCCCCTGACCACTCACACCTGCCCAGCCTCGCCGGGAGCCTGTGCCCGGCCAGGGCTGTGCCCTGCTCTGCTCTCCTTGGGGCAGGAGCTGAGTGTTGGCCACAGGCACCATTCCCAATTCACAGCCCTGCACCATTCCCAATTCCCAGTCCCTCCAGCATTCCCAGTTCCCAGAGCCTGCAGCATTCTCAGTTCCCATACCCTGTGGCGCTCCCAGTTCCCAGCCTATGCAGCATTCCCAGTTCCCAGACCCTGCAGCAATCCAAACTCCCAGACCCTGCAGCATTCCCAATTCCCAGCCCCTGCAGCATTTCGCAGACCCTGCAGCATTCCCAATTCCCAGACCCCGCAGCATTCCCAATTCCCAGACCCCGCAGCATTCCCAATTCCCAGTCCCCCCAGCATTTCCAGTACCCAGACCCTATAGCATTCCCAGTTTCCAGCCCCTTCACCATTCCCAGTTCCCAGCCCCGCACCATTCCCAGTTCCCAGCCCCTGCAGCCCCAAGGCTCTGCCCGTCCAGCCCAGCACCCCGGATTTTCTGCCGCGGCGGCGGCGCGAGCTCGGTCAGGGTTTCCCCCGCCGCCGTTCCTCTGTGAGGTGAAAAGCAAAAGCAAGCGAGGCTGTTTCATTAGGGACCCCCTGGAGGAACCTGGGTGTCTGAGCGGAGCTGATTGAAACCACATTTGATTCCAGGGGGTTTTTGCTGAACCGGCCTCGCGCCGGGGCCGCCGTGCTCATCATCCCCTACAGCCCTGCTCTCCCCAATCAGCACCAATTAGCTGTGTGGGGCTCCCAGCTACAGGCAAATTCGGGAGGACTGAAACACAACTGAAGGCAATATTTGTTGGCAGGAGAAGCACCTGGAAGAGGCAGCAGCTTTGGAATATCCCACCAATGCTGCCGAGTGCCCAAGCAGGAGCACGGCATCTTCCCGAAGGCTGGAAGCGACACTCCTGCCAAGACCCTTTAATAAGCACCTGGGTGTTGTATCATGTATTAAATATTAAAATGAATCAACACAGAGGGCCTCCAACAAAACCAAACCCTCACCTGGGCACAGCAACCGCTCCCCAAGCCATTGTGGTCAGCCAGAGTTGTGTGGCTACAGCTCGAGGCCCTGGGGCTTCAACCATCCCCTATCAAAGCTGGTTATATCTCCAGCTAAAATGAAAACATGTGTTTATTGTTTTTTCTTTGGGCAGATGATTAATATTTATGTGATGCATTATCAAACAAAAATAACTATGTATTTTGTTCCTGGAATAAGGGGGTTTTTTTTCTTGTTGGAATGAAGTTGTGCCAAGGAGGGATTGCAGCTGATGCAAGCAGCGTGCAAGGACAATCCACTCACCAGGGCAGCTTTAAATAAAAAAGGGGCATTTCTGAGCGGGGGTAAGTTGAGGAAAATAATTGCTGTGGTGGAATCTCACACTCCACGCAAGGAAAAGCATCACCCAGGGCAGCAGGAGATCCTCCTGCCACAGCAGTGTGGGAGAAGCAGGCGTGTTGCAAATCCATTCATGCTTACTTTAGATCAAGTCTCATTTTTGCTCTCAAACAACAAAAAAATACCTCCCTTTACTTTTGATAAATTGCTGATTAACGAGGACACGTACTGTGTCCACAGCAGAATAAACTCCTTGGGTTTCATTGTGAAATTGCTGTTTCTTGAATTCAATTAACCCCTCCAGATTATACACAGACCACTGAATATAAATAGAAGAGGTTAAAATGCAGTTTAAATATAACAGATACCGCCGCAACTCCATATTTAGATATACCCTTTAATTTTTTTCCTATTGCCTGCTTTTTACTTACATTTAAATTTAGCAAAGTAATTTTAGACTGCCACTTTTCTACCTACACTAGTTAACTACACTGTGAAGGGAACATATTAGATTAGATACCACTATCTTCCATAATGACAAATTGATACAAATTTTTTTCACTCAACCCTTCAGCCAAAAAGACAAAATGCTTGATTTTCCTGAGAAACTTGTGTGTCAAAAAGGGCATGGCCAGAACCACCTTGGGAAGTAAAAAATATTCCAGTGGCTGTGAGAGCAGCCAGTTGTGGGTATAATGAGAACCAGTGTGGTGTTATCGCACAAAAGGTAATTCTTCCAACCCAAGACAAACAACATTATAATTCAGGCTGAAAATATCTTTACCCTGTGTGAACTTTTTTCTTTTTTCTTTTTTTTTTTTTTTTTTTTTTTTTTTAAACAGAAGCATTTTAAATCAACTGTATAGGAAAAGTGCCATGCAAAGCATACACTAATCCCTGGCATCCCTTCCCAGCTGCACAGAAAACCAGCGGGCAGCTTTAGGCACTCAGGGCTAAGCCTGCCCCGCTGACCTCAGATGATATGGATCAGGCCCAAAGGGCCCTTTCCAACCTTACCCCCTGTCAACAACTTCCACCTCGAGTTCGGGACACAGATTTCCACAGAGCTGCTCACATGATTCAGAGAAGTACAGTTTTACCCTTACGGCTGCCTTTTCCTGAAAAAAAAAATACCTATTCACTTAAAAGAAAATGACAAGCTTCCTCATAGCGGAACAAAACCCCAATGCAATGGATATTAAAGGGGAAAGGCTTGCTTTGACCCAACCATTTTAAATTATTTTGTTGTTACCTGCTTGTAACTTCTGGAGCATTTAGTAAAGCACAGGCAAGTAAACATGCAAAGTTTTGGGGCTACCAGATGCCATCAGCACGGCAAAAGCTTCTCGCGCGTTTTTGTGATCCTCACAGGAGGAGGAACTGCTGTGTTCAGGGATCACAGCGAAGCCATCAAAATTAAACCTTCTGCAGAGGGAGAGCAGTGCCGCGAGCCTCACGCTGTGATAGCAAAGCACTGGGGGTTTGCAGAAAGAGCAGTGGGAAGGGATTTGCCTCATCAGTAGCCAGGTATTCTGTTCACGGGGTGTTGTTCAAACCAACGGGACCGCCACAGTCGTCCCAGGGTTTTCTGCTTGTTTACACAGCCCTGTGCATGCACAGAAAATAAACTTCCCACAGCAGAGCAGGTAGCAAAGACACTTTCACGGGGCAGGCTCTTGTGCAGAATTGTCAATTGAACACTGACAACAGCGAAGTCCAAACTGGTGTTCCAGATGGAAAAGGACAAACAAACCAGCATCCTTGTGATGGGAGATACAGCTCCCAAGTCTGCAACAAACTGGGATTTAAGCTCGTGGTTGGTATCACTGTGAGTCCTCATTCGACTCACACACCCAGATTTCTTTAGTGCCTTACAAAGAGCTCAAAATCATTTAAAAGAGAGAACCCCACAGGCACTACTGCTTAGAGAAGGAGAACATGCGTAATATATACATGTCTACTAGAATCTATCTCTAAGAACCAAATGCTACAGAAATGACAATCCAAAGGGAGCAACACCTCAGGAGCAAAAAGTCCGACTAATCACACCTAGGACTTAACCTGACAGGTCATTTATAAAATTCCTGTAACATGTAACTCTATCCAGTACTATATGATTTGTTTAACTTTGGGACTAAATTGTGGGAGGTGGGGACAGATGCTGTTCAAAGCTCTAAACCCTGAAATGCTTTTGGAGCTGGTAGATTTTTTTCTTGCAAACTTTTTCAAAGAATTTGCCATTGTTTGCCCACATATGCATACGAAAGAGAAAATAAGGACTGATGTTGCTATTCCAATGCACCAAATCTTTGTTTTTATAAATGCCCTTTAAGAAATAGATCACACAATCAACATAAAAATATATTTGTCCCCTATGAGATATGGCTTGGTCCATTTATGCCTCTACTTATTTACTTCTAATTGGAAAACCATCAAATCATCTATTTCTCTTCTTTGATTTTCCTATCAGTTCAGGTGTACCCACAATCACCTACCTGGTATATGTATCCTGACAAAAGTTTACATTTCATGCCTCAGTGAGAAGCTGTCTTTGCCTGCTTCACTTGTTTCAGAGAAACCAGGGAAGTGCTCAAAGGGTTAAACCAAAGGAATGTGACATTTCTCCATGTGCAGTTCATAGACCTATCCTGGTTTTCCTAATGGACTCAAAATTACATGGGCAGAACGGGGCAGAATGTAATTTCCAAACTCTTACTTCAGAACAGTTAATTCACAGAACGACACTTAGAATACGAATAAAAAAACTTCATTAAAGAACGAGAGCCATTTCCTCACACCGTGGGCTCTCAGCAAAGGCAGCAATGAATGGAAGTTTATGTTAGCCAGAACTTGCAACTCCAGCTTTTGTAAATACAATTACGTGCACTCCAAACTCCTCAGCGAAGTCATCTGGACACCAAAACAGAGCCCCGCGGATCCCTTACTCTGAAAAGTACCAAACCCAACCACGACTCCCCTCAGCCACGTAGGTAATTGAAGGTTTTCCTACGTGCAAGAGCTGCCCAGCTTTTGAAAAGCCATAGAGCTATTAGTTAACTGAATGATGAATTGCTGAAAGAATTACAACGGCACCAACGCTGTTATTACAATTTCAGAGGGGGGGAAAGTGATGGCGAGGGGGAAGGCGATATCATTTCTGCCCGAAGAGCCAGCGGACAGCCCGAAGCCAAAGAGCAAATTAATACTTCAAAACTCACAGAACTCGGGCACGGTTCGCGCCGAGGATGCGCGGCTGCGGCTGCCGAGCCCTCGGGGCTGCCCCGCTCCAGCCAGGGGACACCCGGCCGGTCCCTGTGCCGCCCTCGGGGTCACCGAGCCCCGCCTGGTCCCTGTCCCGGGCCGGTCCCTCTTCCATCTCCCCGCCGCTCCCGCCCCGACGGCCGGCGCTCCGCTCGCCGCCCCATCGCAGCCCCGAAGGGAAAGCACTTACCGGGCTGGGGCCGGGGTCAGTCCGGGCTCCCGGGGAGGGGGGACGGGGCGGGACGGGGGAAGGCAGCGGCCGCCAGCGGCGGGAGCTCGGCAGGGAGTGAGGGAGCGGGCAGGGGACGGCGGCGTTGCCGACTGCGGTGAGTCACTTCAGTCGGGACGGGCTCAGCCCATCGCGCTGGCCCCCGGCTCCGGGCGCCTCTTCCTCTCTCCAATCGCCGAGCGCGGCCGCCGCCGCCGCTCCCGGCGCTGCCCGGCTCCCCCGCCGCCGTCGGGGCGGCCCCGCGCCCGGGGCGCTGGAACAAAACCC